>NW_011494878.1:1617618-1620642 GCF_000754665.1 Bison bison bison | reverse complement strand
CATTCCATGTGAGTCATATAGGCATAACTGAGGGTATTTAGTTGTGTATTTTCCCTGTTCCCATACAGCACCATAACCTTCCTTCTGATTTTTATATCTGTGGGCTCCTCATTTCCCTTTCTCCATATTAGCTCTACTTCTCTCCTCTATATATCTTTATGTCTGTCATCTTGATCCTAGGTCCTGGCAACCTGAACCTAAAAGGCTGTCTTCACTAACGTCTTGAAATTAGAGTTGTCCACTTAAAATGTGTCATGCCTACAAATCCCAGTGGGAATAAAAGCTCTTTGAGTAAGAACTCAGTCTGCTCCTAGTCAGACCAAATAGCAAAGATGTTTCTTTGTTTTGAGTTCTTAACAATGGACTTAAAAGCAGTTGGGTTGGAACTGGATTTTAGGAAATTTTCTGACAACAATTCTTTTAACAGAAAAATGACAGATTAAAATGTTCCCAAGAAATTTCAAAGGGCCACTTAACCTCTTCTCTGGAATTCTGTGCTTTCTCAAATTGGCATTCAGGTACTGGGGATAGAAAAAAAAGTGATGGCTGTATAGCTCTGTAAAGCTAAATAACTTCTTGTGGTCAAATAAGTATTCCAATGTGTGGGCAGGAAAAACAGCTCTAAAATGAGCTGTCTTCATGTGTACTTCGATTGCACTCTTTTTTTTTTTTTTTTACCCTGCACACTGGCCATTTGCTCCCAGGGCATCTGTCTTGTCAGTGTAACTTAATGCGTATCAGTCTGGTGATGGAGAAAGTGATGAGGTGTCACCATCCCTTGTTTCTCAGCTAGTCTTTCACAAAGTGGAAGTACAAACTCTAGAAAGAATAATTTGTAGGTCTGGAAGTGAAGAGGTAGGAAAAATGGATCTCAAAAGTGTGGCCACTGCTGATCTCGTGGGTAAAATTGCTTTAAGCAAAATGGAAGACAGCTTAGCACAAGGTATCTGCGGAGCGTTGAATTGCGTTCCCAAAAGAGATATGTTGAAGTGATAACCCTGGGACCTGTGAATGTGACCTTATCTGGGAAGAGGGCCTTTGCTGATGCAATAAAATCAAAGTGAAGTCATAGTGGGTTAGAATGGGCCCTAAATCTAATGACTGGTGTGCCTGACTCACCTAGGTTTGCCACTGAAAAATGGATGTAGTTAGGTTTCAGTTTTCACGTGAGGCTCCACAATCTCATGGGGTTGTTCAGGCAAAATGCAGGCAGCCTATGTAAGTTCCTCTGCTTAGTCCAAGCCTACTTGATAATCGAATCCTCTGTTCCATCGGCCTTCACCAATTACCACGTGATCCCTATCTGCTCTCTTATTGAATTTTTACTTTAAATGGGTCTCCTAATGGATCTGAGGTTTCCCAAACTTGAAATATGTATAAAAATCAGAAGTTTATAAACTTCTGAAGAAGTTTAGGTTCTGTGCTCAGAGATTCTGGAGTGAATTTGGAGTGACTCAATGTTTCCCTTTCACTCTCTTTTTCTTTTGAATTTCTTTGTCCAGTTTTTCTTTTCAGTGATTCTTTCCCTTTTCTGTTTGCCTCTTTCTCTTAAGCCTGGTAAGAGACCCAAATGAGTCTGGGGAATAACAGAAGTGAAACTCACAAACATTAAACATTTCCACAACAAGCATTACTGAGCATAGAAGAAATATATAAGAGCACAGTCCCAAGATTTTCAGACCTTATAGAACCACCTGGGAAACACCCAGTTCAGAATTGACCTGGGGAACATTTAACAAATGAATATCAGTGCCTGGCCTCACCCTAGACCACTTAAATCAGAACCTCTGGTAGGGAAGTCTTTGCTGTTGTTGCTCAGTCACTGAGTTATGTCTAACCCTTGCGACTCCATGGTCTGCAGCCTACCAGGCCTCTCTGTCCCTCACTATCACCCAGAGTTTGCCCAAGTTCATGTCTGTTGAGTCGGTGATGCTATCCAACCATCTTATCCTCTGCCATAGCCTTTTGCATTTGCCTTCAATCTAAAAGATTGAAGGGGAACCTAGGCACTGGTTAGTTTTGATTAGCAACCCAAGTGATTCCCCTGGTAAGGAGGAAGCAGGGTTGAGACTGAGACCCATTGGGGTGATCGGGGGATATGTTTGCATAGATGTCAGTCCACAGTGTCCTCCTGTTCTTCACAGGAATGCTCCCAGCTTGGAGATGGTGGACAGCTGCTGAGGGGTGAGGAATCAACCAAGGCTGAGATGCTCTCTGCAAAGGCCTCTCAGACATTTACCCATTGCCCATCCTCCCATCCACATCAGCACCTGAAAATATCTTAGGCCAACAGGAAGGCAAGCACTGTGCTTCCAGCAAGCCATGGCTCCTATACCTGACTTCTGGAGTCCTGGTCCTGACATTTTGCTCTGACATATTGAGGCCATGTCTCTTGATCTGTCTGTGTTGCCAGTTATACAACCTCTTATACAACTGGACCTAGGGATTTTCCATTTATGTCTCCTTAAGGGTTTTCCAGGAATATTCCTGACTACAATATACATCTTTTCCATTCTCTCCTTTTCATTCACAGGGATGTCCAGTAAAGGGCAGGCACAGTTTATGCACTCTGCCTGTCTAAAATTTAATGAATTATACTTCTAATGAGTTATTCTTTATTATAATGAATTTAACTGAAGAGAGATGTTACCACTCATAGTGCCTCCCATCTTCCTGATAACTTTTTGAGATTTTGCCAAAAAGAGACAAGACCTTGAAGTTGTGCAGTGGTCAAGGAGAGCTAATATTTAAAACTCATTACTTTTAAATTTACTTTAAAATTTTATTATTTTAAAATTTAAATTTTGGGGGAGGAGCCAAGATGGCGGAGGAGTAGGACGGGGAGAACACTTTCTCCCTGACAAAGTCATCAAAAGAGCATTTAAACGTCGAGTAAATTCCACAAAACAACTTCTGAATGCCGGCAGAGGACATCAGGCACCCAGAACAGCAATCCAACTCTTGGAAAGGAGGTAGGAAAAAATATAAAAGACAAAAAAAGAGACAAAAGAGGGAGGGACGGAG
>NW_011494878.1:1602866-1617518 GCF_000754665.1 Bison bison bison | reverse complement strand
AGAGTCCCTTGGACAGCAAGGAAATCAAACCAGTCAATCCTAAAGGAAATCAACCCTGAATATTCATTGCAAGGACTGATTCTGAAACTGAAGTTCCAATATTTTGGCCACCTGATACGAACAACCAACTCATTGGAAAGGACCCTGATGCTGGGAAAGATTGAAGGCAGGAGGAGAAGGGGACGACAGAGGATGAGATGGTTGGATGGCATCATCAGCCCAATGGACATGAGTTTCGGCATACTCCGGGAGGTGGTGAAGGACAGGGAAGACGGGCATGCTGCAGTCCATGGGGTCGCCAAGAGTCAGACACAACTGAGCAACTGAACAACAGATACTGACAGACACTTAGGTTGTTTCAGTCTCTTTTATAAACTATCATGGAGTGAATACGTTTCTACATACTCTGTATGTATGTGCTAGTATACCTGTAGGACACGTTTTTAGAAGTGGAATTTCTAAGATAAAAGGAACATGCATTTGTAGTTTTGAAAGATATTGCAGATTCCTGTTCGCAGGATTGTCCCGGTCGCTGTCCCACCACTGATATCTGATGTGGATGACTCTCCATAGCTTCACTCGTGCAGTGCACTAACAGACAATACCATTGCCATTCTGATGGGGGAAAAGGAAATATCACTGCAGTTTTGACTTGCCTTTCTTTCACGATCAGTGAGATTGGACATCTTTCTAAATATTTAACAACTGTTTTCCTAATGAACTGTTTTTTCATCTTTTCCAGTTTTTCTGTTGAATTTTTAGTGTATTCTCACATTGACTTAATAAATTAGGAAAATGTATCTGGGATATGATACAAATACTTTTTTTAGATGGTCGTTTAGCACTATTGTGCTCTTTGTTTCTTGTGGATTAAGATTTATTTCTATATATATATTGATAGTTTTTATGATTTCTGGATTTTTGTTTCATACCTAACAAAGCCTACTCCTCTCTGCAAGTATATATACTTACTTTTATATATATATATATAAATACTTGATATTATATATCTACCATATATACTAATACATATTATATATAATAATTTATATGGAGACTATATTTTATAAATTTTATGTGTATTGTGTGTGTGTGTGTGTATATATATATATATATACACACACTTTTTCCTTCTAGTACTGTTATTTTTTTATTGAAGTATTATTGATTTACATGTTGTGTTACTTTCTGCTGTACAGCGAAGTGATTCAGTTATACATACATATGTGTTCCTTTTTAAACATTCTTTTCCATTATGGTTTATTATAAGATACTTAATATAGTTCTCTGTGCTATACAGTAGGACCTTGTTGTTTATTCATTCTATATAAAGTAACTTGCTTCTGCCATCCCCAGTCTGCCACCTCATCCCTCTCCCAATCATCTCGCCCTGGCATCCACAAGTCTGTTTTCTATGTCCATGATTCTGTTTCTGTTTCATAGAGAGGCTCATTTGTGTCCTGTTTTAGAGTCTACATATAAGTGATATTATATGGTATTTGTCTTTGTCTGACTTACTTCACTTAGTATGATAGTCTCTAGTTGCATCCATGTTGCTACAAATGACATTATTTCATTCTTTTTTATAACTGAGTAGTATTCCGTTGTGTGTGTGTGTATGTTTGTGTACATATATATGTGTGTGTATGTATGTGTGTATATACGTGCTGCTGCTGCTAAGTCACGTCAGTCGTGTCCGACTCTGTGCGACCCCATAGATGGCAGCCCACCAGGCTCCCCCGTCCCTGGGATTCTCCAGGCAAGAACACTGGAGTGGGTTGCCATTTCCTTCTCCAATGCATGAAAGTGAAAAGGGAAAGTGAAGTTGCTCAGTTGTGTCTGACTCTTTGTGACCCCATGGACTGTAGCCCACCAGGCTCCTCCATCCATGGGATTTTCCAGGCAAGAGTACTGGAGTGGGGTGCCATTGCCTTCTCTGGTGTATATACATACATACATATATATGTGTGTGTGTATATACCATGTCTTCTTTATCCATTCATCTGTCAATGAATAAGTTAGGTTGTTTCCATGTCTTAGCTATTGTGAATAGTGCTGCTAAGAATAGGGATGCAGGTATCTTTTTAGATTAGAGTTTTGTCTGGATATATGCCCATATACCCAGTGGGATTTCTGGATCAAATGGTAATTCTGTTTTTAGTTTTCTGAGGAACCTCCATGCAGTTTTCCACAGTAGCTGCACCAAATTACATTCCCATCAGTAGTATGTGAGGTTTCCCTCTTCTCCATATCTCTCCAGAATTTGTTATTTGTAGAGTTTTAGTGATGACCATCCTGACTGGTGTGAGGTGGTACCTCATTGTAGTTTTGATTTGCATTTTCCTAATAGTGATGTTGAGCATTCTTCTAGTATTTCTGATTTCTTTTTGTACTTTTGAATGTTTACTGAGAAATCTCTTCCCACTGATAAGCAATGCCACATTTATCATATACTAAATATATATTGGGGGTCTATTTCCAGACTATATATTAGCCCATTAATTATTCTATTTAAATTACTGTCTTTATAATTTACATCTTATAGAACTGGGCCTAACTCATTACTCTTCTATTTCATAATTTATCCTGGTGACTATTGCTTTCGGGTTTTTACAGATGAACTTAGCATCAGCTTATCTATCTTAAATCCTGAGAGTATTTTGATCATGAATTACATTAAATGTATATGTTAAGTTAAAGGAAATTGATAGATTTATGATGAATCTGTGCAAAAACAAGGTATATATTTTCATTCATTCAAGTCATATTTTGTATCCTTCTTTAACATTTAAAAATGTTCTCCATGTAAATCTCACACATTTCTTATTTACACCTAGTTTTTAGCTCTTTCATGGATTTGGGTTCTTTTCCTTTTTTGATATTTTGAAAGAGATCTTTTCTTCCCTTATAAAATTTAACTTGCTGAGATTTGTATACTTGAACCTTATTGATTTTTGTATATTAAGTTTTACCCAGTATTCTGATTTTCCAGAAAGAACAATAGCCCCAAGGTCCAGCAATTTTAAAAGTCTCTAGGGAAAAGATACAGACAGATGTGACATGTTTGCCAACTAAAGATCATCAGATTTCTCCTTTCTGCCTTTCTTAAAAGATATTATTTCAGGATCAAGGCAAGGAAATTTAGAATGGTGACCATATTTGCCAAACTGAAAATATAAATAGATTCCAAATGGATTTACATAAAGTCATAGATGATAGCTCACTAATCCAAGTGATGCAGCATGCTTGGCCTTGCATTTCCCTGGGGGATATAGCCTCCCTGTCCACTCACCTCCTAACACTCCTCAGCATCCCTATATGACCTCCCATACTAGCCATGCCAGCAAAGTTGAACTTCTATGCCTCTGCTCATGTTACCTTGCCTAGAAGGCATCCTGCTGTGTCTTGTCAATTCCAAATCTTATCCTCTCTTTAAAGAATTCATGTGCCCTGATCATCTATAATCTTCTCTCTGATATTAGTGGTAACATTGTCTCTAAATAATTACCAGATTTGGGAATTGGATATCCCAGTATTATATACCACTTACTGATTCTGTCATCCTAGATAAATTCGTTAACCTCTCGAAGCCTTGATTTTCTCCGATATACACTGAGAGTAATACTATGTAATGTACTTATCAGCCTTGGTCGTTATCAGGGTTAGTGCATTTTAAAATATTATATAAACTCTAAAGCGATATCCAAATATCAGATATAAGGAATCACCTCCAGGCTAAAAAGTCAGTCTACAAAGAGAAAGAAACAGTGCTCTTTCCTCTTGCTTTAAGAGGGATTAAGAAAGGGTACAGAAGAATAGGAGCTGTTCTCCTTTTCAGATTCAACTGATTGAGTCAGTTGGGCAGTGCGCTGCGCATTCTGGAATAGCTGGAATAGCAGATAGGCTTTATCACAAGTACCACTACTAACTGTCCATGAGTGGCTGCACAAACACTGTATTCAGGAGTCCTAGGACCCATCAGGGTGGAGAGGACAGATGCCTGTGGTTCCTTAGTAATGACTACATGAGCCGGAAGATCAATGGCAGAATAAATGACACACATCTGCTTTTCTTCCCTCAGCTTTGCAATCCCAGCATGGAAGAACAAGGAGCTGACTCCTATCACTGTCACCCTGTGATGTTTCTTCAGTGTCTTTCTTGCCATTAGCCTGATTGTGTCTTAAATCTGATTTGAGTTCCACTTGTTTCTTCAGGGTCTAACCAGAAAATTCAGGCTGCCTCTTAGGAAGCCCATCTCAAGAGCACACTTCAGTCACGTCAACAGTTATCTATGTTCTTACACTGTGTAGGACACTCCATGCTGGGGGCATGGGAAAACCAATAGCATTTATTGAATACTTTCTATGTGCCAAGCACTGTTTCAAGACACTTCCTGATCTTTTTTATTTCATTTTTTTAAATTTTATTTTATTTTTAAACTTTACAATATTGTATTAGTTTTGCCAAATATCGAAATGAATCCACCACAGGTATACCTGTGTTCCCCATCCTGAACCCTCCTCCCTCCTCCCTCCCCATACCCTCCCTCTGGGTCGTCCCAGTGCACCAGCCCCAAGCATCAATAAACTCTGTCCATTCTATAGATGAGGAAAATGAAATTATTGAGATCAAACATGTTGTCCTTGAACCTGAAAAATTCTTTTCCCTAAAGTATAATGTCTCACCCTCAAAGGTCCTCAAGGGTCCTCTGAGTGTGTGCTGTCTCAAAAGACATTTATTGACTGTTGGGTCAGCTGACATACAATTCTTCTACTTGCTAATAACAGGGCTGAAACTCTTCAGATCTTCCATTTATGAGACTTATTTTAATTTTTCTGTTGTCTTCATACAGGAGAGAGACACTGTCAACCAGAACAAACCTTAAGACGTTTGCAAGATTACTTGATCTAAATTTATACTGCAGGAGCTGCTAACTGTTATTTTATTTATGGCACTCTGGATCTCAATCTCCTCAGTTTCATTACTCCCAATTAAGCTTATGTGTGCTCACAAAGCATCATTACATGATTTAATGACAGTATTTTGAATTAATTATATGCAGACATTTTATAATGTATTCTAGGTGCCTCACTAAAATTGGAGCTGCTTTTTATAGATGCACAAATGAGGGTGGCTATGTTACTCAAGTTCTACTTCCAAGAATTATCCCCTACCTAAGGTAAAATGACATACCCCTACATGCATGCTTTTAGAATTCCATGATTTAATACATAGCTATTTACTCTCACTAAACATATAACTGGAAAAAGAAGCCTCTCCAACCTGGATATATTAAAACATATTCAAACATTTATTCATTACCTTCTCCTTACTGATTATTGGTGATGAATTGAGGTGAAAAGTAGATCATCACGCCACAATGGCCACAACTACATTTGAGGCATGGAGATTATTAAGGTTCTCAGAAAAAAACAGAGGGATTTGTATTTTAGCTGGAGTTAATTCTATGGAGAATCAAGTGAGAAAAATACTTAGCTCTCCCTGAGGCAAATGAGGTTACCATGACCTCTTCCAAGACATTAAGTGGTTCGTGGAAGTATAATTTTATGTAACATTTTATAATATTTCACTCCCAGAGTGCTTTTCTCTCTTAAGACTGTGAAAGCATGATTCCCTGTTCCTTCTGGGCTCTCCTCTCCAGCCCTATTTTGGGGGCTGATCTATACCCAAGTCTTCATTGCTCTTACACTGCCACCTCTACCCTCGGTCCAACTCCACCATCCACCCACAGCCTCCCCATCTCCTCTGCCTAGCTTCTTCATCCTTCTTCCCAAGTCTCCCCACCTCCCTTCCTGGAACTAATCTACTGAGACCTGACCTTTCTGCTTCTTAATCCTACCATCAGAAATTGCCTGTCCTATATCATATTCTTTCAGGGTTCCCCTCTCTAGCAGAACATGTGATCAACAAGTTAATGCTTGGTACAGATAACAGAGGGCTTCGCTGGTGGCTCAGCTGGTAAAGAATCCGCCTGCAATGTGGGAGACCCAGGTTTGATCCCTGGGTGGGGAAGATCCCCTGGAGAAGGGAAAAGCTACCCACTCCAGTATTCTGGCCTGGACAATTCCATGGACGGTATAGACCATGAGGTCTCAAAGAGTTCGACTCGACTGAGCAATTTTCACTTTCACAGATGACTGAGGATAGGTCAATGTGTTATACTTCAACAATTAATTCTAAATAAAAACTACACTGTGTGAAACACAATACATGTGACAGAGGAAAGCAAAGATGAAGTCATCTTGTCCTTCTCTCTTGTTTAGTCTAAATAACAAAAATGACATCATGCAATGTGGTCATCCACTCAGTCTTGATTTCAAATGAACTTTACTCTCCAAAATTAAATGTACTTTGAGCAATGGTCTAACACCAGTGGGGTTATTTGAAAGAATATGCCACCAATTCTGAAGGTAAATTTCAAAAGAGATAGATGCTTTAGTTGAAAGAGCACAGACTTTGACAAATCTAGACAGATATGAGCTCACATCTAAGCTTGCTAAATGGCTAAAATTAGGTAACTCTGCAAATATTTCCAAGGCTCAGACTTCCCAGCTTCACAATGGGGATAAACTCACCTATCTTGTAGATTTAATAGACAAAATTAAATGGTAGGTATAATATTTTAAGCAAAGTGAGTGAAGTGAAGTTGCTCAGTCATGGCCAACTCTTTGCAACCCCATGGACTATAACCTACGAGTCTCCTCCATCCATGGGATTTTCCAAACAAGAATACTGGAGTGGGTTGCCATTTCCTTCTCCAGGAGATGTTCCCGACCCAGGCATTGAACCAGGGTCTCCCACATTATAGGCAGATGCTTTACCGTCTGAGCCACTAGGGAAAAGGTAGCATCTTAAATAAGTGAAAACTTTCCCAAGGGTCAACCTTCTTTTTTACAATTACTTCCTGGTACATTCATTTATGCAACAGAAAGATGATATTCTTTATAGTTATGCCTACTGCAAGTGACCAAAGACCTGTATATTGGCAACCCGCCACTTAATTGCACATTCAAAAATCATTGACTCCTCTGAAAACTCCCCACAGAGTAAAACAGCTGTTCTTCTGTGAAATTCTTTCAGCCCACAAACCTTGGCATTGGAAGGTAGCAACAGGATGTCATCTTATAGCAATAGATTGCCTCCATTCTGGTTCTTCCCTGGGTGAATCTAGAAATGGGCCATTTTCTGCTTTCAAGAAGGATCCATACTCTTTTTTAAAAATGGCTCAAGTCCTGCTGCGATCTATGCTTGTGCTGAGTGAAGATTTTTTGGCTTAGGGCTTTTGGATATATTCTCAGTGACCATATGAGAGCTAATGGCTTGTAAAGGCTTTATAAGGGCTGGAGGGTTCTGCTGCTTTCCAGGGCATTCAGGGCAGAATTTTGCTGTGCCCTGGTACTATTGGGAGAAGAACCTATCCGGAACTAGCAGCATCTGTTGAAATTCCATTTTCAGTCCCTTACAATTGGGAGGCAAGTTGCTATAAATTCAAAAGGCTCAGTGTCCACATTCAGTTCAATTCAGTTCAGTCTCTCAGTCATGTCCAACTCTTTGCGACCCCATGAATTGCAGCATGCCAGGCCTCCCAGTCCATCACCAACTCCCGGAGTTCACTCAAACTTCACATCCATCGAGTCAGTGATGCCATCCAGCCATGTCATCCTCTGTCGTCCCCTTCTCCTCCTGCCCCCAATCCCTCCCATCATCAGAGTCTTTTCCAATGAGTCAACTCTTCACATGAGGTGGCCAAAGTACTGTAGTTTCAGCTTTAGCATCATTCCTTGCAAAGAAATCCCAGGGCTGATCTCCTTTAGAATCAACTGGTTGGATCTCCTTGCAGTCCAAAGGACTCTCAAGAGTCTTCTCCAACACCACAGTTCAAAAGCATCAATTCTTCAGCGCTCAGCTTTCTTCACAGTCCAACTCTCCTGGAGAGTAATAATCAAAACATAGGCTATTATGAAGAATGAAAGAGTGATTAAGTAATTGGAGAACAAAATCAACCTTGTTAAAGCAGTGAGTACAGCAAATTCAATTGGCTTCCTTCTTTCATCTAGCCCTAATCTCAGATTCAAGATCAATCTTAACTCATAGCCAAGTAAATTTCCATCTATTGATATAATTCTAGAGATAACAGGAAATTCCCCCCCAAACAAATATTCCAACAAAACATAACTGATTTGCTGATTTCTTTCCAACAGAGCCTTACCTGACTCGCTCCCTGTTTCACATAAAGCTCTCTGCATGTCTCCTCTTCAGAGAGATCTGCCCTGACCATCCTGTCTAAAATAGTCCCTCTCTGTATGACTTTATCTTCTTTGCTTCATTTTCCTCATGGGATTTACTAGTACCTAAACTTAGATTATACATGCATTTGTTTAGTCTCTGCCTTCCCCCACTAGTATGTGGGCTTAGTAATGGCAGAGAGTTTGTCCATCTGGTTCATAGCTGTTCTCCCATCTATTGATATAATTCTAGAATAGGGTATGGAAATGTTTGACAGGTACGCAGTAAGCATTTGTTGAATAAATAAATAACAGATATTATTCTACAACTAGTCTTAATTTCCTTTCCTTATAGCTGTATTTATAGCAAGAACCATCATTTATTAGGCATTTATTTGATCCCTTGACACTTTATATGGATAATATAATTTAATATTTTGAACATCCTCTATGAGAAAGGAATAATTATGATCTCCTAATATGGGTAAGAAAATGAAAGTTTAAAGAGGTTAAGTGTCTTGCCCAAAGGCAGAAGTACAGATGGGATTCATTCTCCATTATTGGACTATAGAATCATCTGCATTTTCAATTCCTCCCATCCCTTCCCGCGTCTACACTTAAATTCTACTGTATTTTAAACTGCCTTCCTATTGCATGTCAAAATTAAAGTACCTCTAGGGATGAACAACATTAAATGTGAGTCATTCACCCTCTTTGGTTCACTAACATGCTATCAGATGCAGCTGGGGAGAAGGAGATAGAGGTTGGAAATCTGAGCACCTGAGATGGGAAATCTTAGAATACTAGCATATAAGACTATTGAGATGTTGCAGTATTTTTCCAAAGGTTACTCCACTTTATAGTCATTCCACATCCAGAGTGTTCTTCCTCCTCAACCCAGGGCTGTTTTCCCCTTTGAAATTTAGCATCTCCAAGACAGCAGGGCTCTGGGGGATTGCTGGTTTGACAATACTTCCCTTGGGTGTAAAAGAAGCCAATCAGACACAAGATGAGAAATTGCCAGAAGTTGTTTTGTTTTAACTCCAGTGTCGGTCCACCCTGCATTATTGAGAGTCCAGGAAAAGGTACTGGCTAATTTGATTCGACTCTCACCTGGGCAGTCCCAGCACTCGGTATCCTCCATAGGACAGATCACAGCCAACCTGTCACTGTTATCACAGCCGATAGGACATAGCTGCTGAGCAAAAGGGAAGAACAAGAATAACAAGGTACCAGGTTGGCTGTACACGTAGGTAGGAAGGAAGACTGTTTCCATGTTGTCATTTGAGAGGTATCACAGGCTACTTGTAGTCTTTTAGTTTGAGATCCTCCATTAGTGTCATTTCAATTCCAGGAAGAGATGTCTCCAGAAGTCTCCGTTGCTTGAGAAGGCAGGAAGGGCACATTAAGCTTGGGTTAGCTAGCTGTTACCATAGCAACTAGAAGCAAAGCCCTGGGGGAGATGAAACTTAGGGCAGGTAAGTTTTGATGAGGAGGAAAAGGGACAGAGTGAGAAGTTAGATGAGGTGGCACCATAATTGGTAGCCCTGGGCAGCCATGTAACAGTCATCTATAAAACAAAAGTTTCCTACCCATTTTAGTCAGGTATAATCTTAAATTTCTGCATCACAAGGTTAGCCATGGTTCCCCTTGAAATGGTTAGCTCTCACTCTAATGATACGTGAGTTGTTTGTTTTTTGGGTGTGCTGGGTCTTCGTTGCTGTGCAGGCTCTTCTCTCGTTGTGGCGAGTTGGGGCTAGTCTCTAGTTGGAGTTCAGGCTTCTCATTGCAGTGGTTTCTCTTGTTGTGGAGCACTGGTGTGTGGGCTTCAGCAGTCATGGGTCTCAGGCTCTAGAGCACGGGTTCAATAGTTGTGGCGCTTGGGCTTAGTGGCTCCGTGGCATATGGATCTTTCCGGATGAGATCGAAGCTGTGTCTCTTGCATTGGCAGGCGAATTCCTTACCACTGAGACACCAGGGAATTCCCAATACATAAGCCCTCCTCATCTTCTAGTCCATTTCCAGTTCAGTTCAGTGGCTCAGTCATGTCCAACTCTTTGTGACCCCTTGGACTGCAGCACGCCAGTCTTCCCTTCCGTTTCCAAGACAAATACAATTTCATTTTCTCAAGCAGCAACGAAACCAAAAATTAGATTCTACCTCTCGCATTGTACATGAGAGCCAAAGACAATTGGCCAGATACCAGGATCTTTCTTATTATATTTCCAGATTCACCTGGGACAATAGATTGTAGGAGGAAATAGATTGTAGTTCACTTTTTTAATTGAATATTATAAAAGTCATTATCTTTCAAAAGAAGGTTTCCAATGAAAAATATATCTTATAACATCTTAGAGTAAGGAAGGATGTTAACTCCTTTTTTCAAATTCCATCCGCTTCTCTCACAGAGAAGAGTGCTGAGAGTCAGAGGTTAATTGTGTCCTCTAACCACCTAATCGCTGTCATTTCTAATTATTGCTAGAGAAGAAAACCAGGAATTCCCAGTGCCCTCCATTTATGTGCACTGAAAATCCAGTTTGCATATCAGCAGGAAATGTCAGCATCAGGACCAAGAATGTTCAATTTGTTGTAATAAAAGTAATAAGAGCTGACATCTGTTGAGTACTTACAATGTGCCAGGCATGGGGCTAAATGCTTTAAAACATGTATCTAACTTAACCTCTGTCCTCTAGGGATGTTTAACCCATTTTATAGATGGGAACATCATAGCTGGGAGAAGCTGGGTAACTCGTTTATAGTCAAACAACTAGGAAGGGATGGACTCAAGGTCTGACTCCAGCCATTGCTTCTGACCATAACACTAAACCATGGGTCCTGGCTGTTTCTATGTCTCACTTTTCTGTAAGAAAACTAGGGATCAGTAATCAACTATATTCATGAGTTTAATGCTTCCCTTCCACAGCTAAATCCATGGCCAAGGAAAGTCATCCAGCTCTAGCCAAGCAACCATATTCCCTAGTATCTACTTAAAACAAAACAAAACAAAACAAACAAACAAAAAAAACAGCTTTTTTTCTGACTATACATGTAAATCATATTCGACATGCAAAATTTAAAAACAAAGACAAAGGTAAAGGAAAAAAATTATATCTCCTATAGTAATACCAAGAATCACATGCATTTCTTCCATTTAAAGACCACTATATTTCTTGTAAAAATCAACAGTAATCTCTGGCTTTTTCTTCAGATGTCATTTTCCTTAAGGAAATTCACATAGCGAATGATCACCATCAAAAATTATGTACTTTTTAGTTCATTTATTTATTCAACTGAGATCTACTGCTTGAGTGCCTACTCTGTGCCAAGTGCTTTGCTAGTTGCTGGAACTCACTGATGGTTGAAGACAGGCCCTGGTCCTGGGCTCATGGAACCTACAGATTAATTCTCTCAATGGGTTTTACCTTAGCCAGCTTGGAAAGATACAAATGCTCTTAGTCCAGGCGCCAAACTGAAGTAATTCTTTTCCTCAGTGTGATAGATGGAGGAGTGATACAAAGATATGTCACAACAAAAAGCTACTTAAAATTGTGGGTCTTATGATCCGTGTCATGGCAAACATAGGTCACAGACTGGGATTTTAAGAATGTCCCACCTTAAAGATTGTTCTTGTCCCTGACAGATATTCCTTTGGTGCTATGCTGGCAGCCTTCCATGAAGAGGGGGTCTTTATGCTTGGAATTCCTTTAACACGGACAAGATCGGTCATTAGACAAACACTGCTGAGGTTGACTGAAATGTGTGATTAAAACTCATTCTAAACAATACAAGATGGGGCCTTGTTTTCTAAGAACAGGTATTTCTGGGAGTAATGCTAATAGAAGTCTAAAGGCTGTGGGAATAGAGGAGACAATTCATAAGTCAGCCAGACTTTCCTAATTTCCTATTTCTGCTGTAACGAATTGCCACAAGTTTAGTGGTTTAAAGCAACACACATTTATTCTCTTCTAGGTCTAGAGGTCAAAAGTCTAAAATGGGTCTGCAGGACTGTGTTCCTTCTGGAGATGCTAGGGAAGAACCAGTTCTTATCTTTTCCAGCTCCTAGAAGCCCCATGTTCTTTGCCTCACAGGTCACTCTGACCTCTGTTTTCATTCTCATATCTCCTTCATTGACTGTGGTCTTCCTGTCTCCCTCATATTATGAACTTTGTGATTACAGTGGTTCCATTCAGATAATCCAGGATAATTTTACGATCTCAAGAAACTTAATCATACTTGCAGAGTCTCTTTTTACCATGTCTAGGACCAGGGGTTAGGACCTGGATGTCTTGGGGAGGGGTCATTATTTGGCCTCCCACAGATTATAATGACTAACTTGAGTATCTCCCATTTTTGTCAAGCTGGGAGTGTCTGCAGTAAGGATTTGAGTCCATCTCACATACTTTTCTCTCTCTTCTCTCCATAGCCCCTCTCCTGTCCTTTCACTCAGCTCTGTCTGGATTCATATACTGAGTCCTCCTTTCTGGGCTTTTCCTTCCTCCCACCAGCAAGACGTTGGTATCAGAGTTCTGTTCCAGTACTCATCCTTATTTATTTCACCATAATCATTATTGGTGCTTGAGAAGCCCAAGGATACATTGTGTAATTGAATTTGTGCTCAAAAATGCCTACAGTAGACTCTTGAAAGGAGACTTAGTCACTGAACATTTATTTTAGCCATATAATTGCAAATTTCTGGTCACTTACTTTTGGGAAGATGAGCGAAATATAGAGGTCTGTTTAATTTTTAGAGGCTGAACCTACCAACAGAAGTGTGTTCTCTCTGGCGTAAGGTCTGCAGGCGTTTTGGTAATGGAGGCAAGCTAATGGAGCCACATTTCAGTGCCATGTGAATCATACACTGGCCAATTCCTTAGGACCTAAAGGACCTAGAAAAAGATGACATTACTGACTTCCCTTTTAGATGGAAAGCTCCTTAGGAGAAGAATCTAAAAAAAGATAATTACATGGAGATTATTATGTTAATGTCAGTGGTGGTCATGCCCCTACAGAAGGAAAAACATCCCAAAGCAGAGATGACAAGTAGGAAGCTCATGTACTGCCCTTGTTCCACACCCACGACAGACATCACTAATCAATCAAGCACAGTTCCTCCACAGAGCCTGGCCTTAAAACCATTTCCAACTGAATTTTCCAGCCAGCCACAGCTATTCACGTGGGATTGGCAAATCAGTGGAGCTCTATCTGACATCCCTGCATTAGAGATCCAACGCCCTCTTGTTTCCAGACCTTAAGGAAAATTCCTCCTACGGCAATCCATCAATAAAACACTCTGGTGCCTAGAACACCACTTGAACTCAATTTTTGGAGCTGGCAAAACCCTGAGAGAGACTCATTTACAAGGGAGGCAGATACATCCTCTTCCTGTTTCCCTATTACCTGTTTGGAGACTCTCTCAGGGAGGATCCTGTCTCAGTGTCTCCAGCCCTTCCTCTGGGGATATTGGAAAATGGAGCTTTGGTACTGAACTTCTGTGCTTTGAATTCCTGCATTAAATATGCAGCCCTGCCCCCAATTTCTGCTCTTTTCTTCCTTAATCATGTGCCTCTGTCCTCAAACCGGAATCCCGCTAGGTCCCCAGGAGTACTCTCCCCAAGGACTACCGGGCAGTACTGTCAAACTCTTCAAAGGCAAGGAGGGGAGAGAACCACAAACTTATCCATCCCTGTCTTTTTTCACCTTGTGGTTTCCACTCACAATAAGCAGCCTTAGAGGTTATCAAATACCGCCCGGGGTTTTGACAGCCATTCATCCATTAAAGCCTCTGATTGCCTGGCATAATTGCGACTGTACTCCTGTCCCTGTTCCATGAACATGGCCCCTCAGCTGTTCTCAGGCACTGGCTGGCTTTTACCCCAGAGCTTGCTAGGAAAGAGGAAAACCCAGCTTATTCAAACAGCTCAGTGACAGGTGAGCCAGCTACATCAGACATGGGAGGGGAGGAAGACCAGCACTGCTACCGTGTGCTTGCTTTGAATCAAGAGAAAATTATTTATGCAGCTGACTCCCCCAAATTCTAGCTTAAGATCACAGGGAGGTTTTTGCTTTGGACCAGAGTCATCAAGAGTCTGCATAATCTTGGAAGAGCTCGAATCAAAAGAGCAGATCTCTTCAGTCTCCCAATTTCAGCGCCTTTCTCAGACTCAGTCAATAATCCAGCTGCAGGCTCTGCAGCAAAGCACAGTCATCCAGCTTTGAGTCTGAATTGCTACCTTCAGAGGGGGCTTTTCAGCGTGGAGATAAGCCGCCTGATTGCCTTCCTTGCCGGGTTCCCTCCTGGGAACGCGCACCTGAGTGAGGGCTCTGCAGCAGCCTGCCTGGGTCACACCGCGGTACCTGGGAGCTGAACTGTCCAGAAGGATGCACCAGGCTGGGACTCTGAGCACAC
>NW_011494878.1:1587772-1602766 GCF_000754665.1 Bison bison bison | reverse complement strand
GACCAAGACTGAGAAAGCAGCCTAAAGCCGCCCCTGCTGCATGAGGGAGGCTGTGAACCTCTGTTGGAGAAGGCGGTTAAGGGAGTGCTGAGAGGGCACGCTGAGAAGGACCTTCCCCCAGCACCATTTGTGACTCTGCAGAGGTCAGTGGCAGATCCCTTGGGTGGAGTTCTGAGGCCCAGGCTCTGCCCCTGACATGGTTATCATGTCAGTTATGCCTCAGGACCTCTTAGTTCTCGGGTGCTAGATCTTTAATTACTTATCATTTTTGTCTTGAGAACATTTTTTAAAAATAGAAAAGTAAAAAAGAAATATAATTATGTACACACCTTCTAGCCAAGAGAGAAAGTTGGTAACATTTTTAATGTTTATTTCAAGACCTGTTTTTCAAATAGAAATGAAGTGGGGCAGGACATAAGATGGACACCCCTTCTGTCCTTTTATCCTCTCTACTTAGCACTTTCTCCACCCTCGGAGAAAACACCTGGAAGAAATTAAGACACTCTCTTCTCATCCACTTGCAGACATTTCCTTTACCTATACAAAAAAAGAGAGAGAATATATAATATTGGGGGTGCATTTTAGAATTTGTCTCTTTCTGCACATCTCTTCTGCAACTTGCATTTTTCCACTCTGTACTGGGATGTGTTGTTCTATGTAGAGAACTCATGTTCACCTGTATGGCAATGGGTCAGATGATTTCTAAGCCCCTACCTGGCCTTAACACTAAGCCAGTAGTTCTCAGGTTGCACATTAAAGTCCCCTGGGGCATTTTAAAATGCAGATTTCCAGGCCCTGGTCTTAGAGATTCTGAATTTGTTGGTCTAGGCATTTGCCTCGGAGAAGGCAATGGCACCCCACTCCAGTACTCTTGCCTGGAAAATCCCATGGACGGAGGAGCCTTGTAGGCTGCAGCCCATGGGGTCTCTAAGAGTCCGACACGACTAAGCAACTTCATTTTCACTTTTTACTTTCATGCATTGGAGAAGGAAATGGCAACCCACTCCAGTGTTCTTGCCTGGAGAATCCCAGGGGTGGGGAAGCCTGGTGGGCTGCCATCTATGGGGTCGCACAGAGTCGGACACGACTGAAACGACTTAGCAGCAGCAGCAGGCATTTGCCTTGGGATTCTGTGATTCCAGGGAGGAGAATTATGGCTGGCTGCTGTGCCTCTCCTGGTAGATTAGAAGCAATTTTACATCTTCCAACAGAATTATACCAACGAAAATTAATTTGCTAGGGATACTCCCTGAAACCTGCTGGTAGCTGTGTCTGAGGGATGGCAAAAGTCTCTCTCCCTCTATCTTACTGCTAAAAAATGATGTTTATGATCCCTAGCAATGGACACACCCCCGTCTCTGTTCCCTGGCAGAAATGGAGATGTTCCTGTTGAGAGAACCATCAGGGAGATGACCCCATCAGATAAGGGAGAAAACCTCAGACAGTAAAATGTGAGAGGGATAGGAATCATGCTCTTTTCATCATGTTGCAGCGTAAGAGGGAAGAAACTACTGCACGAAGGGCAGATAATCTATCGACAGCTACCCCCCCACCAACTTTTATTATTGCTAGACTCAGCCTCCTCACAGGAAGGCACTTGTTACTATGCCGTCTGTAGCTTTGCTAGAGAGAGAAATCATAGAAATCTGGGCCCTGCCCTCTAAGGGTCAGTCTTGGAACAGAGTTCAGGCATCAAGGTGACCTTGATGGTTCTTTCTCTTGTCCTCATTCCTTATGCCACAGATAAAACTACCTGGAAAGAATGACACAGTGCATTTTAACTGTCTATCCTTATGTAATACATTCAACTAATATTTATTGAGTGCTAACTAGGGGCAACCACTGAGCTGCTAGGTCATGGGGATCCCAAGGGCCCAACGATGCACTTTTCTCTCCATGGCATGTAGGCCAGTAAACAGACAACTAAATAGTATGTATAAAGTGTGCTACAGCAGAGGGACTCACAGATGATCTGAAACAACAAAAGAGGCTGGAAAGAGAGAAATCAACTTAATCTTGGGGTCTCAGAAATATTTCCTAGAGGAGCAATTCTCAAAGATAAGTGTGCATAGGAGCACCTGGAAGGCTTCTGGCCCTCCAACCCCGACTGCTAGCCCTCACCCCAGAGTTTCTGCTTCAGTCAGTCTAGGACAGAAACTGAGAATTTGCATTTCTAATACTCTTTCAAGCAATACTGATCCTGTTGGTCTGGAGACCACACTTTGAAAACCACAGTCCTACAGGAACCAAAGTCTCAACCTACGCTACTCAAAGGATGGTCTGCAGACCAGCAGTTTCACAACATGGGCTTCACTTGGAAACCTGTTAAGAAATGTGGAAATTCAGGTCCCACCTGAGATATACTGAGTCAGAGTCTCCCTCAAGACCCTGGCTGAGGGACTTCCTTGGTGGCTCAGTGGTAAAGAATCTGCCTGCCAATGCAAGAGACACGGGTTCCATCCCTGGACTGGGAGGATTCAACATATCACAGAGCAACTAAGCCCATGGTGGTGGTTTAGTCACTAAGTCATGTCTGACTCTTGTGAGCCCATGAACTTTAGCCTGCCAGGCTCCTCTGTCCATGCCCTACAACTATTGAACCTGTGCTCTGGAGTCTAGGAACCGCGAATACTGAAGCCCACACAGCCTAAAGCCTGTGCTCTGCAACAACAGAAGCCACCGCAATGAGAAGCCCGAGCACTGCAACTAGAAAGCAGACGCCACTCGCCAAAATTCGAGAAAAGCCCGCACAGCAGTGAAGACCCAGCAGAGCCAAAAGAGAGAAAAGAAAACTTAAAAACCATAAAACAGAAGCAATATCGTAACAAATTCAATAAAGACTTTAAAAATGGTCCTTATCAGGGGAAAATAAAGACTCCAGGTGATACCTGTGCACATTAAAGTATGGAAACCACTAGTTCTCCAACTTGACCACACACTGGAATCACCTGGGCAGTTTAAAACACTAGTGATGCCTGGCTTCCACCCCTGGCAAGTCTGGTTTAATTGGTATAGGGCGCAAAAAGCTCCCCCAGGTGATTCTAATATGCAGCAAATTTTGAGAACCACTGGCCATTTACCTCAGGTAAATTCAGCCTGAGTAGGAGTTTGCCCCACAAAGGACAGGAAGCATGTTGCAGAAAGCAAAATATGCAAAGGCTCAGTGGAAGAAAGAGCAAAGTGGGTTGAGTGAATGAAAAGGGGTTTGGTGAGCTCAGAGTGCAGTGTTAGAAGCAGAGGAGAAGTGATGAGTTTTGAGCCATCTGGGAGATGGTGAGGGATGGGGAGGCCTGGCATGTTGCAGTCCATGGAGTCACAAAGAGTCGGACATGACTTAGTGACTGAGCAGCAACAACAGTGAATTTTGAGGCTAGAGGTTTCCTGTTGTTCAACTGCTAAGTCGTGTCTGACTCTTTAGGACCCCATGGACTATGGCACACCAAGCCTCCCTGTCTCTCACTATCTCCTGGAGTTTGTCCAAGTTCATGTCCATTGAATTGGTGATGCTATCCAACCATCTCATCCTCTGCCACCCCTTCTCCTTTTGCCTTCAGTCTTTCCCAGTATCAGGGTCTTTTCCAATGAGTTGGCTCTTCACACCAGGTGGCCAAAGTATTGGAGCTTCAGCTTCAGGATCAGTTCTTCCAGTGAATATTCAGTGTTGATTTCCTTTAGGGCTGACTGGTTTGATCTCCATGCTGTCCAAGGAACTCTCAAGAGTCTTCTCCAGCACCACAATTCGAAAGCATCAGTTCTTCAGTGCTCAGCCTTCTTTATGGTCCAACTCTCACGTCCGTACATGACTATTAGAAAAACCATAGCTTTGACTAGATGGACCTTTGTTGGCAAAGTTGTGTCTCTGCTTTTTCATATGCTGTCTAGGTTTGTCATAGCTTTCCTTCCAAGAAGCAAGTGTCTTCTAATTTCATGGCTGCAGTCACCATCTGCAGTGATTTTGAAGCCCAAGAAAGTAAAATCTGTCACTGCTTACACTTTCTCCCTTTCTATTTGCCATGAAGTGATGGGACCGGATGCCATGATCTTAGTGTTTCTAATGTTGAGTTTTAATCCAGCTTTTTCACTCTCCTCTTTCCCCCTCATCAAGAGGCTCTTTAATTCCTCTTTGCTTTCTACCATTAGAGTAGTATCATCTGCACATCCAAGGTTGTTGATATTTCTCCTGGCAATCTTGATTCCAGTTTGTAACTCATCCAGCCTGGTATTTTGCATGATGTACTCTGCACAAAAGGTAAATAAACAGAGTAACAATATCTAACTCCTTTCCCAGTTTTGAACCAGTCAGTTGTTCCATGTAAGCTTCTGTTGCTTCTTGACCCACATATAGGTTTCTCAGGAGACAGGTAAGATGGTCTTGTATTCCCATCGCCTTAAGAATTTTCCATAGTTTGTTATAATCCACACAGTCAAACGCTTTAGTGCAGTCAGTGAAGCAGAAGTAGATGTTTCCCTGGAATTCCCTTGTTTTTCCTATGATCCAAGGAATGTTGTTAATTTGATCTCTGGTTCCTCTGTCTTTTCAAAATCTAGCTTGTACATCTGGAAGTTCTTGATTCAAGTACTGCTGAAGCCTAGCTTGAAGGATTATGAGCATAACTTTACCAGCATGGGAAGTGAGCACAGTTGTCTAGTACTTTGATCATTCTCTAACACCTTTAGCCCTTCTTTGGAACTGGGGTGAAACTGAGTTAGGGTGAATGGAAAGGGGTTTGGTGAGCTCAGAGTAGAGTGTTAGAAATAAAGGAGAAGTGATGAGTTTTGAGGCTAGAGGTTTACAGAGGCCAATGGTTTAAAAAAAAAAAAACACAGAACCTGTTCAAGTACTTTGGGTTTGAGGGCTGGACACACTCAGATTTGCATTTTTAAAGTGATCAGTCTGTTGGCTGTATTGGAACAATATGCCTGGTGTTGGATCGGGATTTCTTTGACTATATAGTGAAACATGTATTATTGCTCTTACTGAAAATTATCCCTTTCAGAAAATTCTCCTCTTTAAAAGGGGGCCAAAGGATGGGAATGGGGGACAAGAAAAATTGGACTAAAGGGTAGCAGAATGTATTACCCCAAAATACACTAGTTTGGCATGAGAACTATTTTGAAAGGAAGCAATTAAGAAGAAGCAGATACAGGGACTTCCCTGGCAGTCCAGTGGTTAAGACCTCGCCTTCCAACCCAGGGAGTGAGGGTTCAGTCCCTGGTAGGGGAGCTAAGATCTCACATGCCTTGCAGCCAAAACATAGAAAAACAGAAGCAATATTGTAACAGGTTCAATAAGGACTTTAAAAGTGGTTCACATTAAAAAAAAAAAAAATTGGACAAAAAAGAAACAGATACAAGAAAAGCTCCCTGCCCTCCCCCATTTGCCTAAAAACAGGATATAAATTTGTACAAGTGCTGCCCCCCTACTTACATCCAGGAAAGACAGAAGTTAATCAATACAGACAACTCAAGACCATTATCAGCCCAGAGATAGCACCATAGGAATCCACATAACAGACCTTACTAGAACTAGCACTTATCTCCATTAAGTTCCCCATATGTTTGCTTCTCAAAATCTGCCACGAGTTACTCCTTTCTGAGTATTGCATGAGTATGTGTGATGCATGTGTTTGTTTTCCTCTTGTTAATCTGTCTTTTGTCAGTCTTATCTATAGGGCTCCAGCCAGAAAAGCTAAAATGGGTAGAAGAAAAAGATTTCTTTTCCCTCCCCTAGAGTCCCAGCCAGTGTATAATAGTACTTAGGCACTTTGGCTTAAATCATTTTGTTTAACCAACGTCTACTGAGCTCTGTGTACCAAGCCCCGTACTGGTGCTGTGGGGCATAACCCAGATCCCCACTGCTCTCTCTTGCAGAGCTGCAAGGTGGGGAACTCAGACAAGAAAGTGATTTTTCCAAAGAGCATTAGTTTGAGTCTGGTTGACAATTTGACAGTGCTGTTAAATGGGAGGATTCTGTGCCATCCAACTCCACTTAAGCCCTCAGCTAAATCATCCAATGGCACCATTCATCCTGCAGCTGCAGGATTCCTGAGGTCATGCCAGTGGACGCCAGGAATGCAAACGAGGGCTCAGTCTTAGCTTCTGACACCCTGTGAGCTTTGAGGAAGAACAAGCAGGCATTTGTTAGGGAAAGGCCCACAAAGACACCACAGGAGAGGGGATTGAATGCCCCAGGGATTCCAGGCCAAATGCAAAAAGCTGCTGTAATCTCTGCCACCACAGCTAGCGTGACCTCACTTGCTCACTGGCTTTGGAGGCAGCTGATGGCCCCAGCAGCCGAAGCAAGCTCCCTCAACAGAGTGAGGATGGCAGCTCTTCAAGAAAGGAGTCAGTGCTTTGTAATCCACAAGGTGAGGACTATTAGGTCAAGCCAGGTTAAGGAAACAAAGGGAAGGGGAGGATAAAAGCATCTTTTGCTGGGGTCCCCATGCCAGTCCTCTTCACAGATATCCAAGAGGTAAACAGTGAAGAAAGAATGGAAGTGGCAGGGTAGAATTCCTTTAAAAAGTCTGTAGAGAGAAGCAAAAATTCAAACTCTTTAAAGATCATTCTTTGTAGAACTCAGTTCCCCCAGGAATTCAGATAGTTCATTTGCTCCTAAAATTTGATTCTGCTACCATTATTAGTGATACAGTTGCTTATGTAACTCAGAGATCATGTTCAGGTATCACTTAATCAACTGTCCATTACAGTCTGGGTATTAGCACTTTTATATATTGTAGTGTGACCTAGACCATGCATATGAAACAGGATTACTCAGCCTCAGCACTACTGGTATTTTGGACTATATGATTTTTTTATGTAGGAGACTGTCCTGTGCATCGTAGTATGTTCAGTGCCATCCTGGTCTCTACCCATTAGATGCCGATGGCATCCCCTGGTCATGTTGCTGAAAATATCTCCAGGCATTGCCACATGTCTCCTAAATGTAAAATGGCACCACCACCACCCCCAGTTGAGAAACATTGGCATAAAGGAAAGGTTGGAGAAGGTTTTGATAGAAGATTTTCTAAGAAAACACAAGAGGGATCAGTAGCCTTTGTTATTTAGAGTTGGAAGTTTCCATATAGGACAGAAGCCTCAACTGACTGTAGCCTTGAGTAGGATTTTAATAGAGGACCTTTGTAATACTAAGATAGCAAGCCATGTATCCAGTCAGTCAGTTCAGTCTCATCAACCCAAGGGTTTTTCAGTTACATTCAGTAGTCATCACCTGTGCTTTTAATGTGCTTGGTATTGTCTAGGTCCTCAAGCAGCCCACACACTGTTAGAATGATGTGATTAAACAGTAATGCCCCAAGTGACAGCCTCTGGGAGAGATTTAATAGTGTTCCGCGGAAAGTATCACGAAGCTGCAGAACAGAAGTTAGTTTCAGCTGAGTTCTGAAATGGAAATGACTTTTTTCATATCCAAAATGTACAAAAGACTTCTTTCATTATCATAGGGCACAAAGGATGGCTGATCCAGTGAAGAAAATATAACTACCAGAGTGAACTCAGAAGAACTCAGAAGCTGAGAGAGAGAGACAGAGATAGAGAGAAAGAGACTCTTGGGCAATAAGCAGTCATCTTAATTAGGAAAGAACCAAACAGGCCGCATTTTACAAAGCAGAAAACAAAATCTCTACAGAAGCAGATGAAGCCTTGGTCTTTTGAACAACTTGAAAAATTACATAAGCAAAATGTGAGAACATTCTCAGTAGAATGTAGATTTTAGGATATAAGGATTTTTAACATCAAGGATTTTTTTCCCTCATATATTCACATTTTTGTGTAGGTCTGTATCCCAGTGCCTGGAACAATGCCTGGTGCTGGTAGATACTCAATAAATATTTATTTAAATGAATTCTGCGATCATGAATAAGCTATCTGAAAAAAGAAACAGAAATTCCAGTACTGTATAGAGTCTGTGAGATCCACAGAGAAGACCTAGACTGAACTAGCATTAAGATTATTCCCTCTAAATGCTCAAAGACCAGTATGGATATTTCCAAATGACATAGGAGATAGTTTTTAAAAGCAAGATTGTCCTCAGTTAGAGGACACCAAAGAGAAAGAACAACCAAATGTAATGTGTGATCTTGATTTGATCCTGGAATGAAAACAAAAAAAGTCATAAAAGACGTTTGGGGGACAGTTGGAACAATTTCAAGTTAGGCTATGTAATAGACAATATTGTATCAATATGTCCATAAAACTTTGTACAAGAATGTTCATAATAGCCTAAAAACTCAAAATAGTCCAGGTGAGATAGATAATAAACTGAGCTATATAGATAATTTAATACTAATCAACAATAAAAAGGAATGAATGATTGATACACCATTCAACATGAATGAAACTCAGAAATACTGAGAGCAAAAAAGCTAAACTAAAATATGTATATTGTATGACTCCATTTATATGAAGTTCTGGAAGAAGCAAAATGAATTGATGGCAATAGAAATCATATCAGTATTTGCTTCTAGGGGTGAAGAAGATTGGGAAAGGGCATGAGGGAATTTTCTAGGTTGATGAAAGTACCTTTTATCTTGTTGGAGGTGCTTGATAGGGACATTTGTCAAAACCAGCTGAACTGTACACACATCCTTATATTTCTCTATATGTAAATTGTATCATAAAAATAGTTTTAAATATATCAATGTTAAATAACATAGATATAGCAATGATATCATGGATAGGAAAAATACCCTAAAGTATTTGTGTATAAAGCACTATCATGGTGTCTGCAACTTATTTTCAGTCATTCTGAGGAAGAGGGGGAAAAATAAAAGGGAAGTATCAAGAAAACATGGCAAAATTTGACAGTTTGTAAATTTGGGTGAAGGATAGACAGTAATTCATTTTACTCTTTATAAACTTTTTTTTTGTAGGTCTGAAAATTCTATAAATGAAATTTTGGGGTAAAAATAAGTAATAATAACTTTAAAAATTCCCTTAGCCATCATTTCCTCAATAAGAGGAATGAGAAACTAAAATCAACTCCCACTGCACATTCCCTCTCATTTGTTGTATATAGGAATGTTCAGTCCCTCTGCATGTTCTTATTATGGAATGTTGTTTAGATATTCAGCTCATCATTTTGTCAGGGCAAAAAAATTTTAAAATCACAGTTTCAGAAGAACCCTGGTCAAAGGTAGTAGGAGGTCTGGGATGCTTGCTAGCAATTTTCCTGGCCACTACCTGAAGTTAACCAGATCCCCTCTAACATTTGCTGAACACACATTTACCTAAACTTTTAATATTTTCCAAATCCTTTCCTCTCCCAAGAAGTGTCTATTTCCCAAGGGTTCTGCACAGACCGAGTTCAGATAATCTGCAGAATGATCAGCACTTGATCTGATTTGTAGTTCAAGATTTTACAGGATAAACTGGGTCTGGAAGGAGGTGAATATGATTAGGTGGAGGAGCTCCCCTAAGTGTCACAGGTGAGAAAAGGCAGGTGCAGGACCTGTGCTTGAATGGCATCCCATGGAGGGGAAAGGGAGAGGAGATTTAATTCACTTGTGTGAATTATACTGTCTCTCAGGATGTCAGATGGGTGAGAAAACAAAGATGTGAATTTATAGGGTGAATGTGTGAAAAGAAACGGATATGCCAGATTCAAGAGAGATTTACTACAAAAAATTTGTTTCAGAGGAAATGTGTTCCAAGAACACAGGCACCAAATTTTGGTACTCTTGGCTTGAAAGGCGATGAAAAAGAACACTTTTCTATTGCACAGTACACAAGACAGGTGAAAAAGTGGAGATAGCAGATGAAGTTTCTGTCAAGGAATTAGCAAAATAGTCAAGGAGGCTGCAGGAAAGTTTTTAGGCATCAAACATTTTCTGGAAAAGTACAGTAAAAGCACCCCAGATAGCTTCCTGGTAATGAGGAAAAGTTGATTCTTTCCTGAACCACCTCTGCTTCTGGGTTGGTAGCAGCAGTGGGAAGAGGCAATCTTTGTGATGTATTAGGGGTAGTGTAGTGTTGTGTGCCTCCATAGAGATGGTGGTTCTCTTAGAAAACCTAGAAGTACAGCTGGTTCTTTGTGGAAGTTGAGCAGGGAGTTACCAGGGTGTGGATCTTAAGAATACTGAGTTCTCCATACTTGGCTTAGTTTCCTACTGCGGGATAACTCATAAGAGATATTAATAATGCACTGACTCTCCAAGGTTTATCGAAGCGCTTTTCATCTATCTCTCTACATTGGGACCCCACCACTCTGTAAGGCATGGAAAATGGGGATTTTAATCTGTGTTTCATAGTGTATGCTCGTTCACTCAGTCATGTCCGACTCTTTGTGACCCCATGCACTGTAGCCCGCCAGGCTCCTCTGTCCATGGAATTTTCCAGGCAAGAATACTGGAGTGGGTTGCCATTTTCTTCTCTAGTGGATCTGCCCAACCCAGGGTTTAAACCTGAATCTCTTGAGTCTCCTGCATTGACAGGCAGATTCTTTACCACTGCCCCACATGGGTCAGGGTGTTTCATAGACAAGAACGTTAAAACTCAAAAACATTGAGTCTTTGCTGTTGTTGTTGTTCAGTTGCTAAGTCGTGTCTGGCTCTTTACGATCCCATGGACTATAGCACTCCAGGCCTCCCTGTCCCTCACTGTCTCCCAGAGTTTGCCCAAGTTCATTTCCATTGAATCAGTGATTCCATTCAACCATCTCACCCTCTGTGACCCTCTTCTCCTCTTGCCTTCAACCTTTCCCAGCATCAGGGTCTTTTCCAACGAGTTAGCTCTTTGCATCAGGTAGCCAAAATATTAGCGCTTCAGCTTCAGCATCAGTCCTTCCAATGAATATTCAGGGTTGATTTCCTTTAAGATTGACTGGTTTGGTCTCGTCATAGTCCAGACTCTCAAGAGAGTCTTCTCCACAGCACTTTGCCTTCTTGTGTTTCTTTTTCTTTGGGATGGTTTTGGTCAGTGCCTCTTGTACAGTGTTACAAACTTCTGTCTATAGTTCTTCAGGCACTAAGTTTACTAGATCTAATCCCTTGAATCTGTTCTTCACCTCCATTGTATAATCATAAGGGATTCGATTTAGGTCATACCTAAATGGCCTAGTGGTTTTCCCTACTTTCTTTAGTTTAAGCTTGAATGTTGCTATAAGAAGCTGATGATCTGAGCCACAATCAGCTCCAGGTCTTCTTTTTTCTGACTGTATAGAGCTTCTCCATCTTCAGCTACAAGGAATATAATCAGTCTGATTTCATTATTGACCATCTGGTGATGTCCATGCGTACGGTCATCTTTTGTGTTGTTGGAAGAGGGGTTTGCTATGACCAGTGTGTTTTCTTGGTCAAACTCTGTTAGCCTTGCCCTGCTTCATTTTGTACTCTAAGGCTTAACTTGCCTATTACTCCAAATATCTCTTGACTTCCTACTTTTGCATTCCAGTCCCCTATGATGAAAAGAACATATTATTTTGGTGTTAGTTCTATAAGGTCTTATAGGTCTTCATAGAACTGGTCAACTTCAGCTTCTTTGGCTTTCATGCTTGGGGCCTACACTTGGATTACCTGTGATATTGAATGGTTTACCTTGGAAGCGAACTGAGATTATTCTGTTGTTTTCGAGATTACAACCAAGTACTGCATTTTGAACACTTTTGTTGATATTATGAGGGCTACTCCATTTCTTCTATGGGATTCTTGCCCACAGTAGTAGATATAATGGTCATCTGAATTAAATTCGCCAATTTTCGTTCATTTTTAGGTCACTGATTCCTAAGATGTTGATGTTCACTCTTATCATCTCCTGCTTGATCATGTCCAATTTACCTTGATTCATGTACCTAACATTCCAAGTTCCTATGCAATACTGTTCTTTATAGCATTGGATTTTACTTTCAATACTAGACACATCTAAAACTGAGCATCATTTCCACTTTCATCCATCTGCTTCAACCTTTCTGGGGCTATTAGTAATTATCCTCCACTCTTGCCCAGTAGCAAATTGGACACTTTCCGACCTGGGGGCTCATCTTTCAATGTCATATATTTTAGCCTTTTCATACTGTTCATGGGGTTCTCATGGTAAGAATGCTGGAGTGGTTTGCCATTCCCACCTCTAGTGGACCACGTTTTGTCAGAACTCTCCACTATGACCCATCCGTCTTGGGTCGCCCTGCATGGCATAGCTTATAGCTTCACTGAGTTACACAAGCCCCTTCACCACAAGGCAATGATCCATAAAGGGGACATTGAGTCTTACTCAAGGTCATATAGCTGAGACTCAAATTCTGTCCTCCAATTTTTTTTTTCTGATATGTTGCTGGACATAGGTAGGGCTCGAGGAATACTCTTTAGGCCTCTTTAACATGATGACCTGAATACATTAAACATCCTACATACCTGGAGGCTTGCTGGGCAAAACACATCTGGCCTTGAAAGATAAAGTTGCAAAGATGTATGTTTCATGGGGAAGCAACTATTTGTTTTGGCCAGTAGAAGGGAAAAGATCAAATGACATAGGTGGGGAATTCCAGCAGGCACATGGAGTCTAGGATTGTGCGAGAATGAAGCAGATGGGCAAAGAGAACTTGGTCCTAGGGACTTTCCTGGCAGTCTAGTGGTTAAGACTCTGAGCTTCCACTGCAGAGGTCACAGGTTCCATCCCTGGTTGGGGAATTAAGATCCCACGTGTCATGCTGCTGGGGTGGGGGCGGGGGGGGGAACAAAACAAAACACTGATCCTAGGCCAGACACTAATTTAAAAAAGGACAAAATTACTGTATCCAGTAGATCACATGAAAGGCTTGGTGTCCCATACATCATTTAGCCGAGGGTAATCGGAGGATTGCATTCTACTGTTTTTTCCTGAAAGTATTCATTTCAGCAAGCTAAGGAAATCCTGGGTGTGCGAATTAACTGTTGTTTCTTTATTCTCCTTGCTTCTCCTGCTTGCTTTAATATGCAGAGTGAAGGAATTGGACATCAGTGATGTCGGGAGCTGCGTTAGGCATTATTGACAAGATGGAGGCACGGCCCCAACCCCCTCTCCTCATCCCGCAGGCATGGTCACAGGATGAAGGAGTTAGGTCTTGTGATTCTGACTTGTTCTTTCCTTTCTTCAGTTGAGTTGGCTGGAAAGAATGTTAAGGTGCTTATTGTTCTTGAGAGAAGCGTGAGAAAGCACAAAGCCTTCTGCAGTTGTGCCCAGAAAATAATCTATAAAGTAACCATTGACATTTGTTCAAGGATCTTTACAAAGAATGTTCCAGGACGAGCATGTAGGCTGCAGCTTGAGGCCATGGGAAGGATTATTATCTGAGACCTGTTTGTGAGGGGAATGTTTATGGCAAAGGAAGTTTGCTGAGCTTAGGATTTAGGAATAATTAAGAATAGCTAGAAGCCTTTTTAGGAGATAGTGAGCTTAGGATACTAGGGGCAAGCAGGATTTAGAAAGATAAGAAATAAACTGAAGGATGTGGTATGCAGCCCAGACATAAGCATGAGTTACAATGTAACTCTGGTTGAAGGGCAACAGTGATTTATGGAGACAATAAATCTGGGTGAGGGGGAGCTGAAAATGTAAAACCTCTGACCTAATGCTTTTGTCAAAGTATAAAAGAAGACCTGATGCTTGAAATAAACATGCAGTCCTGCACCTTGAGTCAGAGGCTGCATCATTCTCTGCCGACACCGCTCATCTCTTCAGGCTGATTCCCTGGCTGCTGGAGCTGGACTCTGGTACAGTGATAATTAAGAAAAGCAAACTTAAGCCACAGCTCTTCTGTGCAACAACGCTTGTGTGAATTTCAACCTCTCTGGATTTGGTTCAGTTATCTGGAAAGGGAGACTTCATAAAGTAAGTCCCTCCTAGCCCTTATGTTCTTTCAGCCTTGGTGGAGCAAAATATAGAAAGTAGCTTTCCTTGATCCTCTGTGTGTCCAGCCTTTCAGAGTGGTCTAGTTAATACACATCCTTATATTTTGTCCAGCCAGGGACACATGGACATACTCAGAGAAAACTGCACTGTCTTGACAATCATAGTTCTGTTGGGAGATTTCTCAGATCTTCTTTTCTAATTTTTAAGAGTTACCCAGTGCTGCTAAAATCAGATTGATTATGTTCTTTGCAGCCAAAGATGGAGAAGCTCTATACAGTCAGCAAAAATAAGACCAGGAGCTGACTGTGGCTCAGATCACGAACTCCTTATTGCAAAATTCAGACTTAAATGAAGAAAGTAGAGAAAACCACTAGACCATTCAGGTATGACCTAAATCAAATCCCTTATGATTATACAGTGGAAGTGACAAATAGATTCAAGGAATTAGTTCTGATAGACAGAGTGCCTGAAGAACTATGGATGGAGGTTCATGACGTTGTACAGGAGGCAATGATCAAGACCATCCCCAAGAAAAAGAAATGCAAAAAGTCAAAATAGTTGTGAGAGGAGGCTTTCCAAATAGCTGAGAAAAGAAGAGAAGGGAAAAGCAAAGGAGAAAAGGAAAGATATACCCATTTGAATGCAGAGTTCCAAATAATAGTGAAGGCTCAGACAGTAAAGCGTCTGCCTGCAATGCAGGAGACCCAGGTTTGATCCCTGGGTCAGGAAGATCCCCTGGAGAAGGAAATGGCAACCCACTCCAGTATTCTTGCCTGGAAAATCCCACGGATGGAGCCTGGTAGGCTACAGTCCATGGGGTCACAAAGAGTCAGACACGACTGAGTGACTTCACTTCACTTCTTCACTTCAGAGATAAGAAAGCCTTCCTCAGTTATCAATGCAAGAGCTAGAGGAAAACAACAGAATGGGAAAGACTAGAGATCTCTTCAAGAAAATTAGAGATACCAAGGGAACATTTCATGAAAAGATGGGCTCAATAAAGGACAAAAATGGTATGGACCTAACAGAAGCAGAAGATTTTAAGAAGATGTGGCAAGAATACACAGAAGAACTATACAAAACAGATCTTCACAACCCAGATAATCACAATGGTGTGATCACTCACCTAGAGCCAGACATCCTGGAATGTGA
>NW_011494878.1:1575276-1587672 GCF_000754665.1 Bison bison bison | reverse complement strand
TATTAAGAAGCGGTGGCAAGAATACATAGAAAAACTGTACAAAAACATCTTCACGACCAGATAATCACGATGGTGTGATCACTACCTGGAGCCAGATATCCTGGAATGTGAAGTCAAGTGGGCTTTAGAAAGCATCACTATGAACAAAGCTAGTGGAGGTGATGGAATTCCAGTTGAGCTATTTCAGATCCTGAAAGATGATGTTGTGAAAGTGCTGCACTCAATATGCCAGCAAATTTGGAAAACTCAGCAGTGGCCACAGGACTGCAAAAGGTCAGTTTTCATTCCAATCCCAAAGAAAGGCAATGCCAAAGAATGCTCAAACTACCACACAATTGCACTCATCTCACATGCTAGTAAAGTAATGCTTAAAATTCTCCAAGCCAGGCTTCAGCAATACGTGAACCGTGAACTTCCAGATGTTCAAGCTGCTTTTAGAAAAAGCAGAGGAACCAGAGATCAAATTGCCAATGACCACTGGATCATTGCAAAAGCAAGAGAGTTCCAGAAAAACATCTATTTCTGCTTTATTGACTATGCCAAAGACTTTGACTGTGTGGATCACAATAAACTGTGGAAAATTCTGAAAGAGATGGGCATACCAGACCACCTGACCTGCCACTTAAGAAACCTATATGCAGGTCAGGAAGCCACAGTTAGAACTGAACATGGAACAACAGACTGGTTCCAAATAGGAAAAGGAGTACGTCAAGGCTATATATTGTCACCCTACTTATTTAACTTATATGCAGAGTACATCATGAGAAACGCTGGGCTGGATGAAGCACAAGCTGGAATCAAGATTGCGGGGAGAAATATCAATAACCTAAGGAAATGGCAACCCACTCCAGTATTTTTGCCTGGAAAACCCCATGGACCGAGGAGCCTGATAGGCTACAGTCCATGGGGTCGCAAAGACTCAGACACAACTAAGCAACTTCACTTTCACTTTCACTTTCCACCCTTATGGCAGAAAGTGAAGAAGAACTAAAGAGCCTCTTGATGAAAGAAAGAGAGTGAAAAAGTTGGCTTAAAGCTCAACATTCAGAAAACTAAGATCATGGCATCTAGTCCCATCACTTCATGGCAAATAGATGGGGAAACAGTGGCAGACTTTATTTTTGGGGGCTCCAAAATCACTGCAGATGGTGACTGCAGCCATGAAATTAAAAGACGTTTACTCCTTGGAAGGAAAGTTGTGATCAACCTAGACAGCATATTAGAAAGCAGAGACATTTCTTTGTCAACAAAGGTCCATCTAGTCAAGGCTATGGTTCTTCCAGTGGTCATGTATGGATGTGCGAGTTGGACTATAAAGAAAGCTGAGCACTGAAGAATTAATGCTTTTGAACTGTGGTGTTGGAGTAGACGCTGGAGAGTCCCTTGGACTGCAGAGAGATCCACCCAGCCCATCCTTAAGGAGATTAGTCCTGGGTGTTCATTGGAAGGACTGATGTTGAAGCTGAAACTCCAGTACTCTGGCCACCTGATGTGAAGAGCTGACTCATTTGAAAAGACCCTGATGTTGGGAAAGATTAAGGGCAGGAGGAGAAGGGGACAAAGGAGGATGAGATGGTTGGATGGCATCACCAACTCACTGGTCATGAATTTGGGTGGACTCTGGAAGTTGGTGATGGACAACGAGGCCTAGCGTGCTGCAATTCATGGGGTCACAAAGAGTTGGAAACAACTGAGCGACTGAACTGAACTGAACTGAAAGCCTTTGACTGCATGGATCACAACAAACTTGAAAATTCTTCAAGAGACAGGAATACCAGACTACCTTACCTGCCTCATGAGAAATCTGTATGCAGGTCAAGAAGCAACAGGTAGAACTGGACATGGAACAGCAGACTGTTTCCAAATTGGGAAAGGAGTATGTCAAGGCTGTGTAATGTTACCCTGATTATTTAACTTTTATGTGGAGTACCTCACGTGAAATGCCAAGCTGGATGAAACTCAAGCTGGAGTCAAGTTGCCAGGAGAAATAGCAATAACCTCAGATATGCAGATGATACCACCCTTATGATAGAAAACAAAGAAGAAATAAAAAGCCTCTTGATGAAAGTGAAAGAAGAGAGTGAAAAAGTGGCTTAAAACTCAACATTCAGAAAACTAAGATCATGGCATCCAGTCCCAACATTTCATCACAAATAGATGAGGAAACAATGGAAACAGTGAGAGAGTTTATTTTTAGAGCTCCAAAATCACTGCAGATGATGACTGCAGCCATGAAATTAAAAGACTCTTGCTCCTTGGAAGAAAAGCTATGACCAACCTAGACAGCATATTCAAAAGTAGAGATGTTAGTTTGACAACAAAGGTCTGTCTAGTCACAGCTAAGGTTTTTCCAGTTGTCATGTATGGATGTTAGAGTTGGACCATAAAGAAAGCTGAGTGCCAATGAATTGATGCTTTTCAAGTGTGGTGTTGGAGTAGACTCTTGAGAGTCTTGGAGTGCAAGGAGATCCAGCCAGTCAATCCTAAAGAAATCAGTCCTGGATATTCATTGGAAGGACAGATGCTGAAGCTCCAATACTTTGGCCACCTGATGTGAAGAGCTGACTCCTTGGAAAAGACCCTGATGCTGGGAAAGATTGAAGGTAGGAGGAGAAGGGGATGACAGAGGATGAGATGGTTGCATGGCATCACCGATTTGGTGGATGTGGATTTGAGTAAGCTCCAGGAGTTGGTGATGAACAGGGAAGCCTGCATGCTGCAATCCGTAGGGTTGCAGAGCTGGACGTGACTGAGTGACTGAACTGAATTGACCCAGTGCTGCTTGTGGCCCTTCCCCTGAGCATTCCAGTTAACAATAATGTCTGTGGAGTTCATTATTCTTCAGATATTCAGGGAAGCCTTTTAGGCTCCTTTCTGGAATCTTACCTTGGTCTTAAATACCATGACCTGGCATCAGTAACATGGGATATATTGAAGAGTTTCTTTCTTTTTTTTTTTAACTCAGTGCTCAGTCTCGTCCAACTCTTTGAGACCTCATGGACTGACTATAGCCTGTCAGGCTCCTCTGTCAATGGAATTTTTCAAGCAAGAATACTGGTGTGGGTTGCCACTGCCTACTTCAGGGGATTTTCCCCACCCAGGGATCAAACTCCCGTCTCTTGTGTTTCCTGCATTGGCAGGCAGATTCTTTACCAACTGCGCCGCCTAGTTTGCTAACAGTTCACTTTTTATGTAAATAAGAGTAGACACAATTGTATTTTGGGAGAGTTAAGAAGAAACTGGTGTTTTATTAATGCGCTGAGAATTATACATAACTTTAGATAACCCATAATTGTATGTAATGAATGGAAAGGTCATCCCTCATGTCTTCTCCAGTGGAAAAACAGTCTCTTAACTGATGGTACTGTCCATGATTGTCTCTAGAGGTGATTTCAGGCCAGGAGGAAGAGTCATATGGAGAGAGGAGGGCACTTTGATCCACCAGTGGAGTTACGCTGACCCTAAGCACTATGGTTCTGTTAAAAATGAGTTCTGTTTGAAGCACTGTGGCCAAGATACTGATAGGTCTCTATTTTTATCATCTCTAACGTATTTTTCTGCCTAGGAGTGGGGGGCATGCTTGAGTTGATAAAATTAGTAGCCTATGAATTTTATGTGTGTATATACAAAAATGTAATAATACGATTACATCTGGAACATAAACACTTATGAATACTAATAAAACTGTCTAAGACTTTGGGCTCGAATCCCCAAATGATCCTCATTATATTTATAGTAACCTTCAGTGAGACATATGGTTAGATCAAGCAAGGAAATGGACAAAAATAAATGATTGGCCACTGTATTCTGCCAAACTGCAGCCAGGCTCTGAAAATAAAGAGTTCTTGATTTTTTTTGGTGCATGTTCTCAGAATGTCACTAAGAGCTAAATGAAAAATTTCCAGTGGCCCAAAGCATCTCTGATTTCTCACACACAGAATTACATTATGTAAATATGCTTAGCTCCACATAAAGGCAGTGGAGAAAGATTCATTGACTTTGGATTTTGCACGCTTTCAAGCAAATGTTGAGGTACACAATACTCACTATTCTGGGCATTTAAACAGAACTGGAGGAGGAGTGGTGAATGGACTAGACATTTAAGTTCACGGATATAACTTTGTCTACCTTCAACTTTGTGGCCATTTCAAGATTCATAGCAGATTTACAGACCTAAGCTGGCTTTTAAAACTAAGTGATCGCCTGTCTGCAGCATGTAATTCTTTAAAATCTAATACCTGTCTTGGTTTTATGGCCAGTGAATCCATAATGACATGTTGTTTATTCCCTCAACTGCATAGAAACACTTCAGGAGCTAATTCACACTGTCATTTGCTAAGCAGCTATGTTATTGAAGAACTGAGATTTACAGAGAAAAAACAATTGCTTAATGGATCCAGGGTCCTGATGAGTGAGGGGATGGTAAGCAAATGAGGGGCGACACAGGCCTCTTCAGCCAAGTTCTGTGGCCCCACAGTGCGGCAAATCCTTGCATGACAAGTGGCAATCCCAGGGTCTGGCCCAGAGGTAGCTATGACTAGTGTTAAGAATAGAGCCAAGGAAACAGTCATGACAGAGGTGGTTGTGTCACTTTGACAGGCTAACATGCCATCTTGAGTGCTGGCCAGCTAGGGATAGATTGGTTAATCCCAGAAATGCAATGAACATTCTTTTCATATATAAGCCAGTTTTGATTCTCCGATCTCCATGTTCCTCTACTTTTCAGTCAAAATGAACCTGTTCTCTCTCTTACTATTATTGGTCCAAGCTTCTCTACCCACCAAGATTCCAGCTAGCTAGTCTGATAAAAGCACCCTTGCTGATGGAATCATGGAAAGTCAAGAATTCTGTGAAACCAGTTTTCTCCTTTTCATGGCCTAGATGATCTCATGAGACCTAGTTTCCTCCTCTTCTTCTTACCTTCTGCCTGGGTCTATGCCACAAGCATTCTGGTTTCTTTTGCTCCTATAATGCTCCTTACCTTCTCTTGCCTATGAATCTTGGCATATGCTGTTTTGCCACCTGGACCAGTTCCTTCCCCAACTAACGTTTTTGTTTGTTAAATCAAGCTTTGTTGTTGTGGTTCAGTCACTCAGTCATGTCCGACTCTTTGCAACCCCACGGACTGCAGCGTGCCCGCCTTCCCTGTCCTTCACCATTTCCCAGGGCTTGTTCAAACTCATGTCCATTGAGTCTGTGATGCCATCCAACCATCTCGTCCTCTTGCCATCCCCTTCTCTTCCTGCCTTCAATATTTCCCAGCATCAGGGTCTTTTCTAATGAGTCAGCTTTTTGCATCAGGTGGCAAATCAAGCTTTGCTTATTCTCAAATACCCAGTACTTCACCAAGGAAGTTATTCTCAACACTATTTACCTCTCACCACCCACGTTACGTGTTCTACCTGTAGACTTCTTGGCGGACTTTCACTCCAATGTCAATGACTTGTTCAGTGGTCTCTCTGGAGGATGAGCTTTCTGAGTGCTGACTTTATATCCTTTTTGTTTATTTCTGTGTCCTCAGCACTTATCTAAGATCTGGAACATAATGGACTTGACAGAGAGTTGTTGAATTAATAAATGAGAATAAGAGAAAAAAATGGATAATTTGCTCCAGGGGGTATTTGTTGTTGTCTAGTCACTAAGTCATGTCCAGCTTTTTTGCAATCCCTTGGACTGTAGCCTGCCAGGCTCCTCTGTCCATACATTGCCTTTCAAAATATAGTTTGAAAGGATGTCCATTGTCTTAACAGTGGAGTACCCATCGGGTTTAATGGTAACCAAGAGTGTTTGCCTAAAGGTCCATTAAGATGATGGTTAAGAACAACCTTTTCTTACTTTCTTTCTTTCTTAGTTATTTTACTGTACCTACATGGGTAAGCTTCATCACCATTGGGATTACCGGTATCGCATCACAGTATCAGTTTCAGATGATAATGCGACTCTGCCATCTACTGGTGATATGTAGTATTACTGTGAAACCTATGACAAGATATTTTCATTTTGTCCAGAATCTTCTGAATTTGAAAACTAGGAGAGGCTTAGATTCCAAGCCATTTCATTTTACCAAAGGGGAAGCCATTTCCCGTGAAGAGTCTGTGATCACCCAGGGCCATCCAGCTTAGTCAGTGAAAGGGCTTGACCTCTAATGTAGGCTTTCTAACAGAATCAGGCTCTTTTTTGTTCTGGGTGCTGACAGCAGTACATCTGGTCAACAATGCTGACTTTTTCAAAAAGAAATAAAACAATTAAAATTTTTTGCAAGTTACATGCCAGGAATCTCTTACCCCATTATAGAAAGTTTTTCAAATTCCAAAAAGCAGAAAATGTGATTTTCTGCTTTCTGTCCATAGATATCCTGGATCTCAGGTCAGTTGTATGGGATCATGTGGAAGGACTCAACTCATAGAACTTGAAATTTCATACCAATAAGGGAGGCAAAGATACAGAGCAGGATGTGTGTTGCGTGCTGTTGGATCGCCTATCATCAGCAATACTTGGGGGGATTAGAAACACACCAGAAGTTTTTGTTCTGAGAAGCCGTGATCTTTAATGGAAAAACTGACAAACCATAACTGAAAATTCTAGAAACTGCCACCCTAATCAGAATAGACAGAATTGGTATAAAACCTTCCAGAAAGCCCCATCTGTGAGCCTGGCAGAATTGGCTACAGAAGCCTTCGGTTTTCCAACAAATTTTTTAGATACCCCATGGGACTGTATCTGACCATAGTCATCTTTTTATTAAAGTGTGGTTTGCATGAAAACACTTCCCTCTGTAGCTCAGACGGTAAAGCGTCTGCCTGCAATGCAGGAGACCTAGGTTCGATCCCTCGATCGGGAAGATCCCATGGAGAAGGAAATGGCAACCCACTCCAGTGCTCTTGCCTGAAAAATCCCATGGATGGAGTAGCCTGGTAGGCTATCGTCCATGGGGCCACAAAGAGTTAGACATGACTGAGCGACTTCTCTATCTATTGCATGAAAACATGCCTCTCAACATCCCTAGGATCAGTGCAGAGCAAAAACAAACCAAACATCTCAGTACCTGCCGGGAAGAGTTTTGTCTTTCCCTAAAGATTCTCAGAACCAAGCAATTCAGGGACTAGGCTTTTAAAACAAATGGAAAAAAAAAAGTTGTGGCTGTCTGGAAGTTCTCACTGGGTACTTTGGAAAAATTTCTACGTAGCTCTTTGGCTCTGAATGTATTTTTTAAAATCTTCTCTACTTAAGATAGTACTACCAGCTCATTTGGGCTGATCATTTCATTTCATAAACTGGAAAAATAACTCCTCTACTTCATATTCCTGGGACATACCTGGTGAGGAAAATAAGACAAGATCCTGAAGGATTAAGAATCAGTTGAGATACCATTTTAGTCCCTTCAATGATGGGACAAGGGAAATGTCAATATTCACTCCATTAATCCTTCCTTATGATCATCTTCCCTCCAACATCAACCATTGGTGGAGGGAGTGATGCTCTCACCATTACACCATCCCTGAATGTGATCTAGAATGTTCTTAGTTTGAATATGCACCCTTTCCATCTCCACACAGTGCCCATGACTGAGGGCACCGTCCTAACATCAGAATTCTAGAGCGCTGCATTGAGGTACTGGAGACTTACTCCCGAGAGACGGAAAGAATGAGAACGTTCACCCAGATTTCAGTGTGAGAGTTATATGAGGACCAGGAGGTCCAGATGAGCACCCAAGGCCAGGTGAAGGTTCTTGTGACTTGAGCGTTAATTACCGCTGCTGACATTTCCCTCTGAGGGATGAATTCAGAATTCTGCAATCCCTGGACCTAAATTATGCTTGCATGTCCCCAGTAGCCCAGAGACCATGCTCAATGCAAGTGACAGGTTTCCACTTTGAAGACCCACAAAGGATGGAACTCAGCCCCCTCCTCTCTCTCGGATCCACGTTAAGGAGATGCAGGCAGCTAGAGCCCCTGGTTCTCCCTTTCTAACCCTCCCACCATTCCACACCTGCCAACGTATCTCCTTCTATTTCTACCTTCTCCCACTGTCAGCTACGTTTACTCCAAATTCATCCTCATCTCTTCCCTGACTCACACTGTTATTTCAGAGTCATCATTCACGATCAGACAGTCCAAAATAGCTTTGCAGACTTGCCTTGAAGCACGAGGCTCAAAAAAAATATATTAACTGGTCTTAATCCCCTTTCCTGGCCCTATAAATAGGGTTTGATGGTAGTGTGATTTTCATGCTGAAAATGAACACTGCACTTTTGAGAATTTTTATGTTTACCTCCAAATTTTGCCTAACTTAATTTAAGCTTATTTTAAATGACTTCAAAAGAAATTCTTGAGTTCATTCATATATAAGAACCTGATAAAGCTGTTTTCAAAAAAAGAAATAGCTTATACTAGTATTCAAAAGTGTGGGCTCTGACCTCAGACTGCTAATGTTCACACTTGACACCTTGAGCTTAGAGACCTGTGCAAGTGACTTAACCCCTCTAAAACCCAGCTGCTTATTTTTTAAAATACAGATAATAGTAGTACTTGACATCCCAGCTGGTAGGATTAAATGAGATAATGCACAAAATGGATTTAGCATGATATCATGTGCATTGTAAATTGTATTTTTTTTTAGTGTATAAAACCTTTATTTTATATGGCAGGCATTTCCACACTCACTATCACATTTAATTCTGATAAATCCATAATGTAGTCTCCCTCAGTGTCTGCAATAATTAGTGCCAAGACCTCCATGGATACCAGAACCCTTGGATGTTCAAATCCCTTATAGAGGGTGGTGAGGTACCACAGGCCAGCTCTAAAAATCCACATATTTCACATCCCAGTGTTCAACCGCCCAGAATCAATCCATGGTTGGTTGGCCCTGCAGATAGAAAGGGTTGGCTGTATTCTGTCCCCATTTTGTAGAACGCTGGTTCTCTCCTGGAGATACAGCTTTCTATACAGCTTTCTCAAGGAGAATTTGCTCAACTTCATATTCTTGAGCTGGAGGGGCCTCCTTGTTCCTCACTGACATTTGCACACCACTGTTCTTGCACTCTTTTGTAAAAATGCCCGCACCATTAAGACTCTTGGTTTTGGTTCTGCTGTTGCTGCTGCTAAGTCGCTTCAGTCGTGTCCGACTCTGTGCGACCCCATAGACGGCAGCCCACCAGGCTCCCCCGTCCCTGGGATTCTCCAGGCAAGAACACTGGAGTGGGTTGCCATTTCCTTCTCCAATGCATGAAAGTGAAAAGTGAAAGTGAAGTCGCTCAGTCGTGCCCGACTCTTCGAGACCCCATGGACTGCAGCCTATCTGGCTCCTCCATCCATGGGATTTTCCAGGCAAGAGTACTGGAGTGGGGTGCCATTGCCTTCTCCGTCTCTGTTACTATTATCTACCAAATCTTTGTGTCTGTACTCAGATTCTAATGTCAGCATCTCATGTCACTTTACTTATGTTAACACTCAGCATCCTGGCTGCTGGGTTCCTTGAGCTCTTCATCTCCAGTCACCTTCACTTCACTCACAGTTTTATTCGTGTGTTTTTATTGTCACTCTCCGGACTTTGTTATCACCCAAAACAGTTCTACCTTAAAAATCAACAGCTCGCGCTCCTCACAGGTGTTATCCTTCTAGGTGGCTCGTTCAGTTTTCTCTGTTGAACCAGCCCCTTGAATCCACTGGACCACCCTCACAATTTCTCACTCAGCAGTGTCTTCCTTTCTTTACTCCCTTCCCTATCCTACTTAAATTCCATGTTCTGTTACTTTGAGCACTCTCTTGTTAATTTCCTCAATTCTCTTGCCCTACTATCCTTTTGACACTTGGCCTTTCTCAGTGAATTCAACTACTGACCAAGTTTGCTGAGCATCATTGCAGAAAAAAACAGCAGGGCAGAGTGGTGTTATTATGTGTTCATGATCAGGATCTTCAACAGGTCATAATAAAGATGGCAAATCTCTCCCCCGCAGAAGGTTTTCAATTGCTGAGGGGAAAGGCACTACAAAAATGCTTGATATAGCCATCTTTAAGGGAAGCTAACTCCTTGCCTGAGCTGACAGAAAGCTGTGATGTAGATGGGCTGGGCCATCTACATTTTCTTTCAAAGGGAAAAAAAATAGAGCAAGGAGGAGGAAAATTAGGTAAGCATCTGGAGGAGGGATTCAGAGAAGGCCCAAGTAACACCGTGACCAAGCAATTAAGTCAGCCTCCACCATGCAGCTATTTGTGTCTGCCCTTTCTTAGTCTTGGCCCTGGGGGAATTGAGGAGGCGTGCAGAGTGAGGAATATTATTAAAGAAAGAGAACTAGAAGTGAAGAGAAATTGTGGGGAGTGTGAGTCGTACAAGGAAGATAAAAAGAACAGACAAAAAAAGGAAACATGAGCCCACAAAGCTAATCTCTGTCTGTAAAAAAGAGTTGATATGGGGGCATAGAAAGAGACTACATGTCAATGTCTGGTCCTTGAATGTTATTTTTTCCAATAAAGATAGTAAAGTCTCTTAAAATATAGGACTAAACAACAAAAAATAACTACACAAAACAACAAGAAACATATGAAAAATTATTTTGCTTTAAACAAAGGAAAAATTGAAATTCTGAGATTAAATTTGAAACTTAATTGATGTAGAGTCTAAAGCTTAAAAGTGTAGACAGAAGTAGTATTGGGGTCAAATCCTAAATTTTGAGCTAAGTAGGTGTATGATATTGGTCAAGTAGCACTTAACCTATTCTAGTATCGGTTTCCTAGTTTATAAAATTACAGAGATTGACTCAATCCACTGTTCTCAAACTGTGATTCTATGAAGAACACTTATTCTCATGAGAGGTGTTCCTGAGGAAGATTGACTGAGCATGGGACCAGTGTGGAAAGATCAGAAGTCTGAGAAATACTGGATTGTCTTAAAATTTCTTCTCTATAATAGAGAATAAGATAATTTAAAGAATTGGTCTGGAACCAGTTTCACCTTTATAAATGTATATGATGAAGGCAGTTAAAGAGAACAGATGTAGAATCTGTCATATCTTTTTATGTGCAATTAACTGAAAATCAAGTATAAGAAAAGGATGGTAGAAACTAAGGCTTGGCAGAATCTGGAGGAAGTCAAAGTCTCTTTTATCTTGGTCTGTGTCTTCAAATAAACAGTGAAAAGGGGACAAATTGGTTTTTAATTACTGTTGCATAGGGGTTAAGTTGCCTGGGGCCAGGGGCGCTATTGAGGGTAATGAAAAGCAATCAGTCCTCTATCACCCTCTCTATCAAAGAGCCACAGAGACAGAGCCCCACTTTAGCCTCCAGTTAGCACAGCACTGGCCACGGAGTCAATCCAAACTGGAAAAGAGAAACGAGAACCTCGTTCCAGCACATAGCAGCCACACACGGTCTTCCAAAGATGTGGTTACTTTCCCACCTCATCAGAGTCACCCCTGTCTGTGGTCAGCAGAATAATGATCCACTCTCCCTCATGTACCCGATGATCCCACACCCTAACCCCCAGAACCTATTATTTGGCATGGAAAAGGGATTTTTCATATATAATTAAGGCTACAGACCTTGAAATAAGTATATTATCCTGTATTATTGAGGTTGTTTGTTGTTTTACTCACCAACTCTTTTAACTCTTGGAATCTGCTGGGCTCCCCTGTCCAGGAGATTTTCCAGGCAAGCATACTGGAGTGGGCTGCCATTTCCTTCTCCAGGGGAATCTTCCCAAACCAGGGATCAAATCTGTGTTTCCTGCACTGACGGGCAGATTCTTGACCACTGAGCTGCCAAGAAAGCCCAACATTCCCTGTTGTTCAGTTTCTAAGTCATGTCCAACTTTTTGCAACCCCATGGACTGCAGCACGCCAGTCTTCCCTGTCCTTCACTATCCCCTGGAGTTTGTTCAACCTCACGTCAGTTGAGTCAGTGATGGCATCCAATCATCTCAACTTCTTCTCCCTCTTCTCCTCCTGCCCTCAGTCTTTCCCAGCATCAGGGACTTTTACAGTGAGTCAGCTCTTCACATCAGTTGGCTGAAGTATTGGAGCTTCAGCTTTAGCATCAGTCCTTCCAATCAATATTCAGGGTTGATTTCCTTTAGGATTGACTGATTTGATTTTTTTCTTGCAGTCCAGAGGGCTCTCTCTGGCACCAGTTTGAAAGTATCAATTATTCAGTGCTCAGCCTTCTTTATGGCCCAGCTCTCACATCTGTACATGACTACTGGAAAAAACGTAGCTTTGACTATACAGACATTTGTTGGCAAAGTAATATCTCTGCTTTTTAATACACTGTCTAGGTTTGTCATAGCTTTTCTTCCAAGGAGCAAGTATCTTTTAATTTCTTGGCTACAGTCACTGTTTGTGATACTTTTGGAGCCCAGAAAATAAAATCTGTCACAGTTTCAACTTTCCCCCCCCCCATC
>NW_011494878.1:1561633-1575176 GCF_000754665.1 Bison bison bison | reverse complement strand
CCCCCCCCCCCCATCTATTTGCCATGAAGTTATGGGACTGGATGCCTTGATCTTAAGTTTTTTGAATGTTGAGTTTTAAGCCAGCTTTTTCACTCTTCTCTTTCACCTTTATCAAGAGGCTCTTTTGTTCTTCTTCACTTTCTGCCATTAAAGTGGTATCATCTTCATTTCTGGGGTTGTTGATATTTCTCCCAACAATCTTGATTACAGCTTGTGATTCATCCCCCTGGCATTTCACATGATGTATTCCGCATATAAATTAAATAAACAGAGTGACAATATACAGCCTTGACATACTCCTTTCCCAATTTTGAACCAGTCCATTGTTCCATGTCCAGTTCTAACTGTTTTTATTGTCCTTCATATAGGTTTCTTGGGAGACAGGTAGGATGGTCTGGTGTTCCCATCCTTTAAGAATTTTCCATAGTTTGTTATAATCCACACAGTCAAAGGCTTTCATGTAGTCAATGAACAGAAATAGATGTATTTCTGGAATTCCCTTGCTTTTCTCTGATCCAGAGCACGGGTATACCTGTGGCGGATTCATTTTGATGTTTGGCAAAACTAATACAATATTGTAAAGTTTAAAAATAAAATAAAATTTAAAAAAAATTCAAAAAAAAAAAAGAAATCTGATCTCTGGAACCTCTGCCTTTTCTAAATCTAGCTTGTATATCTTGAAGTTCTTGGTTCACATATTGCTGAAGCCTAACTTGAAGAATTTTTAGCATAATCTTGCTAGCATGTGAAATGAGCAAGATGGTATGGTAGTTTGAACATTCTTTGGCATTGCCTTTCTTTGGGATTGGAATGAAAGTTGAACTTTTCCAGTCCTGTGGCCACTGCTGTTTTCCAAATTTGCTGGCCTATTGAGTGCAGCACTTTCACAGCATTATCTTCTAGGATTTTAAACAACTCAAGTGGAATTTCATCACCTTCACTAGCTTTGTTCATAGTAATGCTTCCAAAGGCCCACTTGACTTCACACTCCAGGATGTCAGGCTTTAGGTGAGCAACCACACCATTGTTATCATCTGGGTCATTAAGGCCTTTTTTGTACAGTTCTTCTGTGTTCTCTTGCCACCTCTTCTTAATATCTTCTGCTTCTGTTAGGTCCTTGCTGTTTCTGATACTGCATTTATTATGTTGATTTGTTTTGTTTTACATTTTTGAAACACTTCCTCAATATAGTTCTATTTGGCTTTGAACTGTGTTAAAAGACAAAACACTGCCCTCCATGCCTGGAGGCATCTGATCATTCATAGAAAGAGTACAGTCCTATAAGCAATTGTTTTTCTAGAGTTTACATTTAAGATCAAAGTCGAAAAAGAACTAAACTGAGCCATTTTTCTTCACAGAGTAATATCTTCACTCTCACAATTTTGAAAGCTGCTGAGGTTCTTCTTTTCAGCTCAGAATCTCTTCTACATTCAATAAGTCCCATGCCCCCATGGGTACTGTCATACTCACCAGACCATTTGACCGACACCCTCTAGTATTTTAATGATTCCCTTGACTCTTGATGTAACTAACCTGATTGTGTACTTGGGGCAACTCTCTGGTCTTCTACCCATTCTCTGAACATTCTTCATATTTGTGACAGATTCCTGGCTGCACAGCCACCCACCACATTGGAAATCTGTCTCCAAAATCATCTCCTTCATATTTGTTGGTCAGCGTTTGGCTTGATGAAGCTCTGTCATGCATCATGAATGAGAAGGTAAAGCCAAACCTCTTTTTAACATAGGCAATAGGCATCAAAAATCATTTAAGAAACTGGCAGAAAGAGAAGGAGCAGGATGGCTAACAATAAGACAATTCAAGCAAAAGAAACTGCTACCTTTCTGGGCTTAAGAGTCAAGAAAGATAAAAGAGATTAAAACAAGGAGACAGAAAATGAAAGAGAAAAAATAATTTGTATAAATGTTCCCATGGAACTTTTTGGCCATTAAGATGTGTTTTAGTACAGTTTCTTCCTAAGAACCATTTTCTGTTAGGTATTTGTCTAATATGTGGTGCATCACGAAGGCTCATCAGTTTCCATTACCCAATTAGTACAGGGCTGGGAGGGGCATAGGAATCTGCCTATGCCTGAGGCTAATTCAGTCCTTGTTCCCTGGAATTTCCTAGTAGCTTATGACGTTTAATAGATGTTCCAAAATAAAGGATTCCATGATCAGAAATAAGTTAAGAAAAGAAAATACTGAGTTAATCAAAGAAAATTAAGCAGGTTTCTTTGCTGCAAGACTTATCTGAAACTTTACTGCTCTGCTATGTTCTGTGACTCAAAGAGGAAAGTTTATATTGCCAGCTCATTTAGCCAGAAGTCTTTATATCAAAGGAACATCTATTAACATCTTGATGTTCAGTTTGGAAAACACTGTCCTAAATAGTCACACAAAGCACATCTTTCCTGAAATATAGTAGGCTCTCAATAAGTACTTGATCAGTGAATGAAAGCCCAAGTTTCCAAAATGACCAACCAGAATCTTTTACCTCAGCATTTCTTTATTAGAAAATGCAAATGGGCTTGGTGAATCTACTTTTCTCAGGTTAAACAAAATGTTCCCAGGCAGTTAAACTGACTACTTTGGTCCAGAGCTTAGTGCCAACTAGTCAGGAGGAGGCCAGCCATTTCCTAATGTCCATTACACACATTATTCTCAACACTTTCGGTTGGCTTATTGAATTCATCTTTGAAAGCAAGTGAAAATGATGTCAAACAGAAGGCATTTAAGGAGATGCTAGTAAGAACCCAGCAGCATCTAACTGCAAAATCTTGATACATGACGAGTGAAATGTCATCCAAAACAACCCCAGACAAAAACACAGCAAAAGTCTGGCTGAGGCCAATTAATCAAGGGTAAAATCATAGAGAGCATTCAAGGTCTTTGGCACTACTTCCAGGCTTATTTCTGGGACTCTCAAACTATTTGTTTGAAACTAACCCCTTTGAAAGAATGTTGAACCTATTTCTAATTTTCTGAACACAAGAGATTCTTTAAGGCTTTTCAGGCTCAAATAACAAAAAGTGATTTAGCACCAACCTTGATGTTTTAACATCGCATCAACTGTTAATACTTTGATTAGTTGTTTTAGTTTCCTATCGATATAGCCTAAGTGACATGAATAGCCATTATTTTTCCCCCTCTCAGTATTGTCTCCAGGGTTTTCTAACTTCATTTCTTTATGAAAACAAAGTGTTTATGCTCTTTTCTTTCCTGGGTGGTCATGATGAAAAATATCACCCATTTGAGGACTCCCCTGTCTTCTGAAGGCTTTATTGTTCTCCTTTGTGACTTTGCTCCACACGAATGGAAGGTTATATTGGCAATATAATAGCTTAATTATATGCTACCTTGGTTTGTCCTCTATTGGTTATTGGTCTGGTCTCCCTAGCATATCCAATTGTCTGATGTGACTTCAGGATAAAGTACAAATGGGCTACTCTAGTTTGGGGGCTCTGTTGTTGTCATAACAATGATTCACCCAGTAACAGGTCATTTTCAGCCCTGACCCTTACGAATTGTGCCTTGATTCTTGATATGAAAAAATCAAGAGTCAGTTGGAAGAACAAAACTGGAAGCCAGGTTGCGAGAACTGGAACGTAGAGCACTGGAGATAACTGGGACTCTGGATCAATACCTGAGTGCAGTTGTCATTGCTGAGGCAGCAGGATGACATGTCTGGGGTAATGGCAGATACTAGCTGTCTTTCCTCTCCCTACCCCTTAATATCCTCTACCCTCACCCCATACTCTTCCCTACACTCCTGCCTTCAGCCAAGGTAATTTAAATGCTTTCTTCAAACTGGCAAAGAGAAAAGCAATGACCTTAACTTACAGGAGTTACTAGCGAGTCAAAGTGAAAGAAATAAGACAGAGGGTGACTCACTAATTACCTTTCTTAGCACTTCCTCCCTACTTGTTCTGTTTATCACCGAGACTGTTGACCTAAAGTCTCCAGTGAGTTTGGATTTGTCAATTTCTTCTTCTAATTTTTGGTTTTCTTTACATAAAGTATATTTCCCATCTTGTGATAAAATATCTTGCACCTATGCCCATTCCACCAAACTGGTTCCCCTCACTGTAACTCAACATGCTCAGGATGAGCTCAGAGATGAGCTCTTGTTTTCACTTTTGGAACGCCATCTCTTCCTTTTCTCTGTCTGGTGGGTTTTGCTGCCTTACATTAGAGACCCAGCTCAACTGTCCCTTCTCTCCAAAGCTTTCCAAATTCCTCCAGAACAAATGAACTGCATGCGGTCAGAACACTCTCCATGTACTCTGCAGTGTATACTGTCCCAGCATTTAACAGGGTACTGGGCATTAGTAGGAGAGGTTGGGTAACAGTCATGCTAATTTTCTTCAGTATTTGGTAGAATTTGCCTGTAAAACCATCTGGAATTTCCTTTTTTAGTTATAGAAGTATCTAGATTTTCTATTTCTTTTTTATCAGACTGTATGTATGTTTTTATCAGAATATTTGTAAACTGTGAAATTTATCAAGACAAAGCTGCCATAGTAATAGTCTGTTATTATTTTTGAAGGTAGGTCTGTATTTGTGTTCCCCATTTTTGTTTCCAGTATTGATAATTTCTGTTTTCTCTTGATCAGTTGGGATTTTAGAAGTATACTGTTTAATTTCCTGAATTTGGGGACTTATTTTTTGCTATTTTTCTGTTGTTGATTTCAGTTTATTTCCACTCTTGTCAGAGTACTAGTATTAAGTTTTCATCCTCTTGAAATTCGTTAAGACTTTCTTTATGACTGAATGCAGTCTGCATTGGGAAATCCCATGTGTGCTTAAAATGAATAGTTTATTTTAGTTTTGTGGTATACTACTCTATATAGGTCAATTAATTCAAGTCTGTTAAATGTTGTTCAGATTGTCTGTATCCTTATTAGTTGTTCCTTCTTTCTCTCTCTCTCTCTTTTTTTGGTCTGCTTGTTCTGTTTATCACTGAGACTTTTGAGTTAAAATCATCATTAATTTTGGATTTGTCAGTTTCTTCTTTATATTTTCTATTCATCGCATCTATTTCTGCTGTTTAAAAAAACAACAGAAAGGCAACTTTATTGCCTTTTGTGAATCAAATATCTTTATAACTTTTTCTGTTTTCTTCTGTAACAGTGGTTTTAGTGGTTATACTAGACATTTCAAGGTACATTCTTAATTTTTGACAGTCTTCCTAACAGTTCTTTTACTGCTTCCCAAACAGTGCAACCTTATATCACTTCAGCTCTCTTTATCATTCCCCATTGCTGCCCATGCTGCTGTTCTCATGATTATAGCAGTCTATATAATAATAAAAGACGTTATAATTATTTTCAATCATCAACATTTTTCTAGATTTCTCTACCCTCTCCTCACTCACAGTGATCTTTATTTCTTCTTGAAGTATTTTACTTCTGTATGAAGTCATATGTTTCTTTTTCTGCATGAAATAAAGCTTTGCTTTTAGTAGTTCTTTTAATTTATATCTTCTGAAGACAAATTCTCTCATTTTTGTTTGTCTAACTCTGTATTTATGAATATATCTTCACTAGGGTATATACAATTTAAATTGGTTGTTATTTTCTTCCAGCTCCTCAAAGATATCAATCATTTTATTGAATTCTGACAGTCAACATTTCTGTGGAAAAGTCAACTATCAATCTTGTTGTTTTGAAGGAGAATGTATATTTTTTTATTACTCTAAAGATATTTCTCTTTGTATTTTGTTTTTATCAGTTTGAATATATTGTGTCTAGATGTAATTCCTTGGTTAATCCTGCTTGGGGTTTATAGCACTTCTTGAATTACAGGAAATTTCTGGCCAGTATTTTTTCAAATCAATTGTTTTTGTTTTCTTCTATCTCTTCTCCTGGAGCTCCAGTTGTATGCAGTAGTCATCTTAACCATCTACTGCATATTTCTTACATTCATCCTGTATTTTCAATTCTTTTCTTATCTGTGTAATATGTTCTTAGATCTGTATATTTTCTACTAGTCTGTATTTTAGTTTAATGGTTTATTTTTATTCCATGTTTGAATTCATAATATCTTGTACTATAGTTTTAATTTTTAGAATTTCTACTCGACTTTATTCCTTTGTATAGATACCAGTTTCTGGCAAAGCTATCTTTTAAAAAATCTTGATCATATTAATCATAGGTATTTTAAATTTTCTATAATTTAACTCCAACATCTGGACCTGTTTCTATTATTTACTTTTTATTTTGTTTTTTACCCTGTTCCTATTTCTTGGTATTCCTGGTAATTTTTAATTGAATATCAAACATTTTGCTTGAACAACTTGTAAGATCTCTGGTTGAAGTAGTCCTTCTCCTTGGAGGATTTAATTTTGTCTGAGGCAAGTGAAGATGTGAAGGTCGACTTTAGTCAAGGCTGACTTAAAGCTTTGTTGGAGCTCCTTTGTGGCTTAATAAAGATAGCCTCAATTCTTTGACACTCTTCTCACTGAGTTGATGGGCTTAGATCTCCTTCCCTTACAACTGGGTGATTTCCAGGACTGCTCTGACCAACATATATGGCAGAAGTGATGCTGTGCCGTTTTAGGGCCCTGGTCTTAAAAGACTTGTAGCTCTGCTTCCTGTCTCGCAAAATGCCCACTCTGGTAGAAGCCAGTCACTACGTGTGAAGTCCAGCTACACTGAGACTTTCAAGTTTGAGGAAGCCCAAACTAGTCACGTGAAGAGGATTCCAATAGAGATAAATGCTTGGCCACTCCCTACCTGTTCCAGACCTCCCAGCCAGACTCTAGACACATGAGTCAAGAAGCTTTCAAATGAGTCCAGCTTCAGACACTATCTGGCTGCACATGAAGGAGGTGAGACAAGAACCACACAACTGAATCTGTCAACCTCTAGAACTGTGAGAAGATAACAGGTTATTATTTTAAGTCTCTAAGTTCTGAGAAGTTGCAAAACAGTATTAGGCAATGAGAACACTGTCTGCTCCAGGATTGCCTTTAATGCTTTTGTTTAATCCTGACCTTAGGAAAGTTGCTCCCCAGTATCTTCAAATTGCTTTACACAGCTTTTTAAATTGTTCTGGCAGGAGAGTTAGTTTATACAAGTTATTCTGTAATGCCACAAACAGAGGTTCTAATGATCATGCAACCTTCCTGACCCACTGTTTAAAGCCAGTCAATGCTCAAATACTCTTAGATGCTCTTTCTTTAAATCTCTTATGGGCTGAACTTCTGATTCTGCCTGCTAGCTTCTACACCCCTCCAACATATTCAAAAACTTACAGACACAGGGACTCACAGCTGGATGCTTGTTTGGGTGAACTTCCAACCATAATGGGGTTGAAAAGAGAGACTTGCTTATCATATTTTACTTCTTTTGCTGGTGGATCCCATGATGCTTTCTGCTTTGCAAATCACCACACCACACTGGTAAACTATTCTGAATCCAAATAGTGTATCTTTCATCCATTTTGTACAGTAGGAAACAAGAGTTTCAGGAATTATTCAGCAAAGTTTATTAGCATCACTGTCACTACCACCACCATCTTTACTGTCATCTGCTCATATGAAAATGTGTGGAACTGCAAATAGCTTTATCTAGAAGTGGCTCAGAAGGAAGTTCCCATTTGACCTCATCTAACCAGGAACGAGCTGGGCTTGCTCTGGCAATGGAAACAGAATATTGCAGCTTATTATTAATATGATCTTTTTGATTCTGGTATTTTCAATTTTGGCAAACATAAACGTTCCCACCCTGTGACTTGTAGAAAGCAAAAGCCCAAAAGACAAGGCTTCAAACTATGCCCAAATCCACAAGTGGTTAAAAGGAAAAAAAAAAAAAAAGGAATTTGAAACTCGTTTGCTTACCAGAAAAAATATAAAAGAGAGAAATCCATGGTGTTCTATTTAAGAGAATCTCAGTTGACACATAGGACTTGATAAGACTTGATTTGCCTTTGGTTTCCAATTTAAAAAGTTGCTGCCTACCACAATAATTTGTTGTTGTTGTTTAATCGCTAAGTGCTGTCTGACTCTTGTGACCCATGGACTGTAGCCCACCATGCTCCTCTGTCCACAGGATATTCTGTCCATAGGCAAGAATACTGGAGTGGGTTGCCACTTCCCCTTCCAGGGAATCTTCCCAACCCAGGGATCAAACCCATTGCAGGCAGATTCTTTACCATTGAGCCACTTTTGGGAAGCCCACAATAATAAATGTCTATTAAGTTATACTTTATTCTTTAAAGGTATACAATTTTCAATAGTATGTTTACCAAGTATTCAATTATCATAATTATTTTTAAAACTCATCGTGCAGCCTGTTCATAAAAAAGGAGGGTTTGGGAATATTACAGAGTTATTTAAGTTGCTATGTTGTTCATCGTTGAGTGATAAGGAAAGTTTTGGGTTGGCTGGAAGTTTTGTTTGGGTTTTCTGCACTATCCTATGGGAAAACCCAAACGAACTTTTTGACCAACCCAGTACTAAGCAGAGCAATGAGGAAAGAAGAGAAAAGGGTGACAGAAAAGTTGGCAGGTTTAGAAATAAGTGCATGTTCACATTTTAAAGACATCTAAGAGCTTTCTAGATTCCTTGCATATTAATTTCTCACTTTTAACCAACCGTGTTTTTTCTTTAGTTGATCAAAATATGTTTGTCCTGGATTCTGTACATTTCTTCCCTGTTTCCATGTCTACCTTTGTCCCAAGGCCATGTCTTTCTGATACACCCTGTATTTGATCTTTTTCTGACTTGAGAGGCTAGAGATGATAAATATTTTTATTTTCTATTCTACTCATTTTACACCCTGACCAGTTGTTGTCTTGTTATTAAGTTCATCTTCTTTTTCTGTACCTTATCATTTCCATTAGGCAGCAACTAACTGATACTTTCCACACTGTTCATAGAGTACAATCTGCACAATCTTTTTAGATAAATCTGCAAGGTCATTAGGAACACATTCTACTCTGCAAGTTTGCTAGTCATTTCATTACTCTATAGCACGAGTTGCTATTTTTCCAGCCTCCCCTAAAAATTTCCTCATTTTTCCAACCAGAGTTTGCGGTTGCTCGTCTCTTTTCTAGTCCCCACTCACCACTCAGACACAAAGCCAATGCCACATACTTGAAGATGTTGTTATGGGCATCAATTTCTGTATTCATTGCTAATTGCTGTGCAATATATCATCCTCAAACTTTGCAGTTTAAAACAATAACTGTTTTTTTTTTTCTCATGATTCCAAGTTGACTAAGCAGACCTGATTTGTTGATCTGGGCTGGACTTGATAGTTCTTTTGTGGGCTAAGTCTTTATGCATCTGTGATCAACTGGTTGGTTAGCCAAGGGCTCTATTTCTGGGGTTGGCTCAGCTTTCCTCCATGTGCTTCTTACCCCTCTAACAGGGCATCCTAGCCTGTTCTCATGGAAAAAGCAGGTTCCAAGACACTAGGAGTCAGTTACAAGATCTCTAGGGGTCCAGAATGGAATTGTCACATCATCAGACAAACTGGCTAAAGAAAGTCACACAGCCAGCCCGTGCTTAAAGGTCAGGGGAAACAGATCCCACCTCCTGGATAGAGCTGCAAAGGTACACGACAGAGTGCATGCATACAGAGAGAGAGGAGGGCAATAGGGGGCATATTTTACAATCAGTCTACCAAGAGCTATGTCAGAAGTCAGCCCAGGGTGAGCAGAGAGCAGTAAACCAAGAGCACTGCTTGCAAGGAAGGCTTCAAAACAAAATAGTATCCAAGCTAAGTTTTCTAAGATGAACAGAAGTCAGTCAAATGAGTAAAGAGGAGAAAGCATTCCTAGTGCAGAAACTAGCATGTACAAAAACATTAAGCTAAAAAGAATTACATTAGTTTCTTGGACCTTGGATAACAGAGTATTTTCTTGATTTGGAATGCCTCTTCTCACCTGATCTTCAGGCTTAGGTGCTCCCTTGCTTAAAGAAATTGCAAACCTTTCTCCAGGAAACTTTTCTTATTCATTCCTGGTCTATCAGTGTAGCCTGATGTGGGCTTAGTACTGGCATCAGAATGGCTGGGTTTGAATCCCGTTTCTTCTACCTACCATCTGAATAAACTTTCTGTACTTAGTTTCCCCACCTGTAAAATGGTGATAACAACTTATAGGGATATTGTAAAAGTTAATTAAAAATTAATTAAAATAATACATATAAATGCTTACAGCAACACCAGACACTTGGTAAGCTCTGTGTAACTATTACTGGTTTTTAATGTTGTTGTTATTAATATTGTTAATATTATGGCAAAGTGCCAGTTAGCAGTTCTGAATAAAACTTGTACTGTACGTTTCTTTGTATGTGCTCCTTTCCCCCTTCCTAGACAAACAAGGCCCCAGACTGGACAGAGGTGATAGGAGTTAGGACTGACAGTAAATGCAGAGTCTGGGCCAAAGGCAGATCTAGGGGCCAACCTGTGAGATGAATCAGGACTGGGATCAAAGTGTTACTATCAAGAGGCCTGCTTGTGATGCATTAAAGCAGGAATTGCCTCTGAGGCAGAGCAGATGGGTTTGGGAGGAAAGATAGCAGGCAAGGGCTGAAGAGATCCCCTCCATAGGGCATCTCAAGGACTGTTTATAGGATGAAGCTTAACTCATTTCAGCTGCTTTATCAATTAATAAAATTCCTTTGAAGAGGAGGAATAGAGACTAGAGACTGAGTATGACCGATTACTTAATCAGTCATTCCAGCACATGGGGCTTCCCCGGTGGCTCAGATGGTAAAACATCTACCTGCAATATGGGAGACCCAGGTTCGATCCCTGGGTCGGGAAGATCCCCTGGAGAAGGAAATGGCAACCCACTCCAGTACTCTTGGCTGGAAAATTCCATGGACGGAGGAGCCTGGTAGGCTATAGTCCATGGAGTCGCAGAGTTGGACATGACTGAGCGACTTCACTTTCACTTTCCAGCATAATTAGACCTCCATAGAAATGACTAAATGACAGGGTCTGTAGAGCTTCCCGGTTGATGAACACATTCCAGTGTCAGGAAGGTAGCCTTTACCTCCAGCTCCATGGAGATCAAGGCTCCTGCACTTAGGACCCTTTTGGTCTTTGCCCTGTGTAACTCATCATCTCACTGTTTCTTTTTTTTTTTTTTCTTTATAATAAACTGTAATAGTACAGCAGCCCCCCTCCTTGTCCATAGGGTATAACGTCTAAGATGGATCTTCCCAACCCAGGGATCGAACCCAGGTCTCCCTCATGGCGGGCTTATTCTTTACCGTCTGAGCCACTGAGGAAGCCCAAGAATACTTGAATGGGTAGCCTGTGCCTTCTCCAGGAGATCTTCCTGACCCAGGAATCGAACCAGGGTTTTCTGCATTGTACGCAGATTCTTTACCATCTGAGCTACCACAGAAGCCCCCCCCACCTTTTTTTTCCTGTATTATAAACTGTAATAGTAAGTACAATAGTCCCCCGCCTTGTCCACAGGGTGTAATGTCTAAGACTCATACACAGTGTGGATTTACTGGACTAAGGGACAATTCTTCATACTACTCAGAACAGCATGCAATTTTTTTTTTTTTTTTTTTTTTGCTTACAATTTATACTTCTGAATTGTTTATTTCTGGAATTTTCCATTTAATATTTTTGGACTGAGGGTTGAACACAGGTAGGTAACTAAAACCACAGGAAGTGAAACTGTGGATAAGGGAGGACTACTGTATAGAATTTTCCTAAGTTCTGTGACTCATTCCAGCCAAACTAGACAGAAGCACAGGTGACTTGGGCACCCCGTTGCAACTGGCATCTGAAGTGGGGGGGAGACCGAACCCTTAACCTGTGGGGTCTGATGCTAAATCCAGCAGTTTTTATCAGTTTAATTGAAATGTTGGACACTCAGTTTGTGTCAGAGGAATGGGAAATAAGAGAGATTCATTCATTCATTCATCATGATGTTCAGCACTTTATTCAGACTTTCTGTATGGGAGTCTGAGTCCTCCTCCCCTTGCCCAAATTAGCCTTTGCTGTGGCCAGCCAAAATATATAGTAGTGTTAGATACCAAACTTTTACGTGGTAAAAAATTGGTTTTGTCACTTCTGTCCCCAAAGTATTTCTGTGTCAAATCCTACTCCACAGGCTTTCATTTTTCTCACCGTTGCTCCTTTTCTCTGCCTATTGACGATGTCGATGAGACTGAAAATCCTCAATACCTAGCTCAGAGGCTTCACAGTGAATTTCTACAACTTTGCAGACTTAGAACTATTGTCTATCTGCCCTGCATTTTCTCCCCACCTCTTTGCAAAAAAGGCTAAACCTACTGCTATTATACACCTACTTCAAATGTGAAAGCAACTCTGGAAATAATTAACACCAAATATAACCTAAAGATATTCCCCAGATAACCAGTCCTTAAGGCCTCAAATCCTATTCAACATTTTATATTTTCTCCAGAGGTAAGTTAGTTACTATAAACAGGGTGAGCCAGAATCCACCATCTGACATTTAATTTACTTGTTGGAAATATGAGATCGTCCAGATATTTTAGGCCTTATATGATGAATCAAGATTGTTAGAGTATTATAGATAAACTTAATGTCCAGTTATAAAAGAATGATTAATTAAATATAGTGCATAAATAAAGGAAGCATTATGCATACATTAAATTTATGTTTGTGAAAACATTTTAATAGCACTGGGAAATGCTTATAATCTAAGAGTGGGTAAAAGAAAAGGCAGTTTATAGAGGAATGTATAAATATGTCAGAAAACTTATACATGTGACACAGAACACTGGCTAGAATCACATGCATCAAAATGTTAACAATATTATTTTTCTTTTATCATTTTGTGTTTTTTCCAAATTTTTCTGTGTTAGCATCTACTTACCTCCTCATGTAAGTTATTTTTCTTCTGTAGGAACCACCAGGCAAATTACAAATGCCAAGAAGTTCGCTTCAACACTTCATAAATTTGCTCTTTAAATTGCTCCCTATCAGAATAATAGCAAGCAGTCTATTCTTTTCATAATGAGTTATTTCATTTTTCTCTAAGATGGGCACAGTCTTAAATTTATCTTAATCAATTTCTTCAAATTAAGCTGCAGCAAGACCTACTTTCCTCTGGCTTGTTACAAGTGTTATCTCTAATGAAAAATACAGTTTAACAAATGCAAAGTATGGGATGCCTGAGCAGTGGTGAGTATGTGACTCGCTTGAGTTCCCAAAATTCACAATAAGATTTTCTAGAATCACACTTCTGTGCCCTCCATTAGAAGTCAACCAGTAGGCTTATGCATGACAATGAGCCTCACTCGCCTTCTTAGAAAAGGCACCAGACAGCTTTTCAACACATTTAATTTTTCTACTATTATCTGAGACCATAATGCCATTCCCAGTTGTTTTCAGCAAAAGCTAAATGGCAAATGAAGTCAAAAAAGAAAATGTTTGATGGAGTAAGTATTTGGGGGGGTGGATATAATGGCAGTGTATCCCAGATGCCTGACTAAAGAAAGCCTAAAATCTGAGGAAAAGCAAAAGACAATATAGTGATGATACCAAACTGACTTCACATTTTATCTTGCTGGTTTCATA
>NW_011494878.1:1560521-1561533 GCF_000754665.1 Bison bison bison | reverse complement strand
TTCCTTTTTGATTCTGAATATAACTCAGTAGTCTAAAGAAAATGCAATAGGAGAAAGGGTGAAAAATGACACAGCTCCACTGCACAGCCACACACTGAGGCTTCTACCCAGTGCTTCAACAGAGAGATCCACATGGCCACCCAGGGGTCCATCACCACTTCCTAGCTACAGAATGCAATTACATTAGGTGCTTCAAGCTTTGAAGAACCTGGCGTTTACCAAATGAATTGCATTTGTGGCCAGAATATGAATGACTATTATCATGCATGGCCCATAAGAACTCTCCAGTGAGTCATTTCACAAAAGTTGTCATTTACAAAAAAAGAAAAAAATAGTCAATAAAAGACTCATTTTCAAAGCTAGATTTTCTCCTGTTATATTTTAGCAAGCTCTCTTTTGCCTCACATTGTCTGGATCAGTGAAGTTCAATGTCTATGCTAGTTTTCAGTTACAGGACATGCCTCACCACAAAATCCTCATAGATGATCTTCTTTCCAGGATATTTAAAAGTCTTCTATGGTCCTGGTTGCATTAGAATCATGGAAAGGTACTCATTTAAAATATAGGCTTGGGGGACTCATCCCAGTATTAATTACATACAATCTCTGGGAGGGGGAGATCAAGAGTCTGCAATTTTTTTTAAGTATTTATTTATTTGTCTGCACCGGGTCTTAGTTGCAACCCATGGGATCTTTAGTTGCAGCATATGAACTCTTAGGAAAAGGAGTACATCAAGGCTGTATATTGTCACCCTGTTTATTTAACTTATATGCAGAGTACATCATGAGAAATGCTGGACTGGAAGAACACAAGCTGGAATCAAGATTGCCGGGAGAAATATCAATAACCTCAGATATGCAGATGACACCACCCTTGTGGCAGAAAGTGAAGAGGAACTAAAAAGCCTCTTGATGAAGGTGAACGTGGAGAGTGAAAACGTTGGCTTAAAGCTCAACATTCAGAAAATGAAGATCATGGCATCCGGTCCCATCACTTCATGGGAAATAGATGG
>NW_011494878.1:1557286-1560164 GCF_000754665.1 Bison bison bison | reverse complement strand
ACAGGAACTGTGGTGTTGGAGAAGACTCTTGAGAGTCCCTTGGACTGCAAGGAGATCCAACCAGTCCATTCTGAAGGAGATCAGCCCTGGGATTTCTTTGGAAGGAATGATGCTAAAGCTGAAACTCCAGTACTTTGGCCACCTCATGCGAAGAGTTGACTCATTGGAAAAGACTCTGATGCTGGGAGGGATTGGGGGCAAGAGGAGAAGGGGACGACAGAGGATGAGATGGCTGGATGGCATCACTGACTCGATGGACATGAGTCTGAGTGAACTCCAGGAGTTGGTGATGGACAGGGAAGCCTGGCGTGCTGCGATTCATGGGGTCGCAAAGGGTCGGACATGACTGAGCAACTGATCTGATCTGATCTGATATGAACTCTTAGCTGTGGCATGTGAGATCTAGTTCCTTTATCTAGATCAAACCCAGGTTGCCTGCATTGGGAGCGTGGAGTCTTAGCTACTGGACCACCAGGAAAGTTCCAAGAATCTACATTTTTTATAACTTTTCCCTAGGTGATCTTTCTGCCTACTAAATTCTGAATATCATCACTCTAGTAGGAAATTTTCCTTAGAAGAAGAATTCACTTACCACAGCTTATCCACTGTTAGTGGATTTGTCTGAAGGTCTATCCTGAATGAAAAGAGGCATGCCCAAGTTGCTCCTGGAGAGATGCTCAAAGGTGTATTAGCATCATCAATGAAGAATTCATTAAGGACAAGTTGAAATGCATTTTCATTTAATTATCTTTTAAAGCAAATATGTTTTACATTCCATATTTTAGCTTTCAAGAGGTATGCATGCTTAATAAGCCAAATACAAATTTATGGATGCCAAGAAAAAATAAACAGAAGTCACAGAAGGACCAGAAGTGAAATATCAGTCCAGCTGGCTATAGGCTGCCAATACACACACCAGAAAGCCACTACAAAATTCAGAGGAATCTGAGTGAGCCTGGGATTTAAATTTATATTTCCTAGCCAACTCTAATCTAAGACAGAGAGGGGAGATTCTCAGGTAAGTGGAGAGAGGATGCCATTGAAGAGAGGTTTCCAAACTTGGTTGTGTTTGAATCATCTAGAGAAGGCAATGGCACCCCACTCCAGTACTCTTGCCTGGAAAATCCCATGGACGGAGGAGGCTGGTGGGCTGCAGTCCATGAGGTCGCTGAGGGTCAGACACGACTGAGCTACTTCACTTTCACTTTTCACTTTCATGCATTGGACAAGGAAATGGCAACCCACTCCAGTGTTCTTGCCTGGAGAATCCTAGGGATGGGGGAGCCTGGTGGGCTGCCGTCTATGGAGTCGCACAGAGTCAGACACAACTAAAGTGACTTAGCAGCAGCAGAGAACTAAAAATCAGTTGTCGGTTGTCTTGTTATTAAGTTTTGTGAATTGTTTATATTTTATAGATACAAGCCTTTGTCATAAATGTGATTTGCAAATATTTTCTTCAAATCTCGAGCTTATCTTTTTTATGCATTTAATAGTGTCTTTGACAGACCAGAAGTTTTCAAATAGGGTAATATCCAACTTATAATTTTTTTCTTTTACGGACTATGTTTTGGGTACAGTATCTATAAATTCTTTACCTCATCTGAGATCACAAATATTTCCTCCTAAGTTTTCTTCTAGAAGTTTTATAGCTTTATGTTTTATATTTATGTCTATAAAACATTTTGAGTTAGCTTTTGTATAAGATATGAGATATGGCTTCGAGTTGTTTTTTTGTTGTTGTTTTTGCCTGTGTATGTACAATTGTATGTAATGTGTCTCTTTTAACTTTAAATATTTTCTTATCTTTGGTTTTCAACTGTTTAATTTTGATATGCCTAGTTGTATGCTTTTGTTTGCTTGGTTAATATTTATCCTGCTTAGCAGTCTCTGAACTTGAATCCGTGGTTTGGTTTAATTTTTGTACATTGTCAACAGTTATTTCCTCAAATATTTCTTCTATCCATTTTTCTCTTTTCTCCTTCTGGCATTCCAATAGTGAATATAGATAATTTGATATTGTTCCACAGTTCTTGGATGCCTGGGATTTTTTTCCCTGCACTCACTACTCTCTTATTTCAGTTTGGGTAATTTCTATTGACATATCTTTTTTTTTTTTTATTTTATTTTTAAACTTTACAATATTGTATTAGTTTTGCCAAATATCGAAATGAATCCGCCACAGGTATACCCGCGTTACTGATTTCTTTCCTTGGCTGTAGCCAGTCTTCTGATTGGTCCATATAAAGCATTCCTGATCTTTGCTTTTACGTTTTTAATCTCTGTCATTTCCATTTTGATTCCTCCTTATAGTTTTCATGTCTCGGTTGAAATTACCCAAAGTATCTAACCCATTGTCCAACTTTTCCACTGAGCCTTTTCTGTATTAATCACAGTTAGTCTAAATTCTCCATTAGATAATTCCAACATGTCTATAATAACCACATCTGGTTCTATTGACTCTTCTGCTCCTGACACGGGGAGAGAGAGAGGGAGAGAGAGAGAGAGTGTGTGTGTGTGTGTGTGTGTGTGTGTGTTGTGTTAGGCCAGTAGAGACTAGGGTAGGTAGGTTTTGAGCTTGGAAATGGACACAGCCTTCGTTCTGTTAGGTCTTTAGTATTGATATTAGAGGTTTGTATTAATCAAAGAGTCAGCTTGAGTTTGAGGTTTGTGGTTGCTTTTTTACTGTTAAGTCCATAAAGCTTTCTCTAAAAGATGCTTACTCCTTGGAAGGAAAGTTATGACCAACCTAGATAGCATATTGAAAACCAGAGACATTACTTTGCCAACAAAGGTCTGACTAGTCAAGGCTATGGTTTTTCCAGTGGTCATGTATGGATGTGAGAGTTGGACTGTGAAGAAAGCTGAGCACCAAAGAATT
>NW_011494878.1:1544739-1557186 GCF_000754665.1 Bison bison bison | reverse complement strand
ACTTTGCCAACAAAGGTCTGACTAGTCAAGGCTATGGTTTTTCCAGTGGTCATGTATGGATGTGAGAGTTGGACTGTGAAGAAAGCTGAGCACCAAAGAATTGATGCTTTTGAACTGTGGTGTTGGAGAAGACTCTTGAAAGTCCCTTGGACTGCAAGGAGATCCAACCAGTCCATTCTGAAGGAGATCGGTCCTGGGTATTGTTTGGAAGGAGCGATGCTAAAGCTGAAACTCCAGTACTTTGGCCACCTGATGCGAAGAGTTGACTCATTGAAAAGACTCTGATGCTGGGAGGGATTGGGGGCAGGAAGAGAAGGGGACAACAGAGGATGAGATGGCTGGATGGCATCACTGACTTGATGGACATGAGTTTGAGTGAACTCCAGGAGTTGGTGATGGACAGGGAGGCCTGTGTGTGCAAAGAGTCAGACATGACTGAACGACTGAACTGAACTGAACTGAGTGATAACTTGTGTTTAGATTAAGGGCTGGTTGCCAAGGTGGTGTTTCTTATTATCTTGCTCTACTCTCAGCTTTAGGTCTTCCTTTTATACTCTATATGTAGCAGGTATGAATGTAACATGTCTCCTAGGAGTAACCCACTGCTTCTTTTACTCAGTGGTTTTTAGCATTGTAAAGCCAATGGGGTAGGGGTGGTATGCTCTGATATTCTGATTAAGCCTTAGTCTTACACAGGTACTGTTTCCCTGAGTTTGGGGAATGTCGTCTTTAAAATCCTCTTGTCTCTCCTCCAACTGTAGTTCTGCACTCTGCATATATTCAGGTTCCTCCCTCTGGGATAGAAGGTATTTTTCCTGATTTCTTCTTCAAGCTACAAAGAGTTTTATCATTACTCTAGGGACAGCCACTTTTGTTTCCCTCCACCCCTAGTCTATAGTAAGGCTTTGTTCCATAGAGGAGATGGGGAAATAGAGAAGGATCTTGGCAGAGTTTTGTGCCCCTTCCACAAGCTGCTCTTTTCCTTCCCCTGACCTTCATCATGAAGGAATCTTTCTCAGAATTCTTCTTAGCCTTCCTTGTGAGTAGTTGTAATTTGTAGAGAAAAAAACTTGCAGAAACATCTCCCATATCTGTGGCCCTCAGGGTCTTCCCACTCTCCCTGTAGCCTACACTCACTTTTGCCTATGTATCAACTATTCTAGCTGAATTCTTCTTACCGGTGTCTGGCTGCCTCTACCCAGATAAGCAAGCTCTCATGTCCCATCTCTGTCCATATTTCAGGTTTAGTGTTTCACCCTGAAACTTTAGCACTCTCTTGGGTTCAAGGAAAGTCATGAACTTGAAAATTGCCCATCTTTTTCGGGTCTTATTGTCAGTGTGGGAGGTGCACTCTTTGTAATCTCAAGATGCCCAAGTTCATTCTTTCACTTTTGAGTTTTCTGTGATATTATTTAAAATTAAAATGTTTCACTCATAAGAAGCATATACATGGGTTCGGGTTTTAATCCAATTAATTTTCATTATTAACACAAAGCATTAATCCATTTACATTTAATTACTGACACAACTGATTTTATAGCTGTCATTTTTCTTTTTGTTTCTGTTTCTCACATATTTTATATTTCTTCTTTTCTTCTTTCTGTCCTTTTGGATCGATCCCTTTTTATTACTCAAGTTTTCCTCTTCTAAATAGTAAATATGTACTAAAACATTATTTTTTATTCCTTTAATGACTACTTTAGAGATTTTAGCATGTATTTTTTGATTTATTGTGGCTAACTCAAATAATTTTTACTTCCCAAATTCTACTTTAGAATATTTTCTCTCCTTAGATCTCCCATTATCAAAACTTTTATTATTGTTCTCATGCATTTAGTTCTAACAGTATTTTAAACTCTATAAACATTATACTTATTTTATATTATTCAATATTTCTATTTCTTGGATATTTACTCTTTTTTGGCACTCTTCATTTTCTCCTACGTTTCCATGTTTTTGTCTTTATTTTCCTTCTACTGGAAAATACCCTTTTCTGACTTTTTTTAAAAATATAGTCATACTAAAAATGATTACCCTCAGTATTTGTCTAAAAAGGTCTTTGCTGCTGTTGCTGCTAAGTCACTTCAGTCGTGTCTGACTCTGTGCTATCCCATAGATGGAAGCCAACCACTTTACTTCAGTTTCATTTTTGCAGGATATTTTTACTCTGCATGGAATTCCAGATTGACACTTAATTTTCTTTCAGCACTTTAAAGTCAATTTTATATATTCTTCTGAATTCCATTGTTTCTGTTCAGAAATTAGCTATTCAGCTTCTCAGTCCTTCAACTTAATTTGTCTTTTAAGTTCTAACAACTTTTAAATTTTTTTCTTTACTTTTGTTTTTCAGTATTATAACTGAGATATGTGTAGGGTTTTTGTTTTTCTTTTCTTAATTTTGCTTGACAGCTGCTAAACTTCCTACATCTGTGAGTTGATTTTTATCCATTTAAAAAAATTCTTGTATAAAACATATTGAATATTGCTACTGTTCCACTCTTTTTCTTTACTCTGGTGCTCCAATTACATGTACATTAGACATTTTGAGTATGTCTCACCTTGATGTTACATCTGAGCTTTCCCCCATTTTTTTCTCTCTTTAATCTGTTTGGATATTTTCTACTGACCTGTTTTATTCACTGATCCTGGATTCTTCATTTTCCAATCTGCTGTTAAATCCATCCATTCAGTTCTTAACTTTAGTTATTATATCTTATAATTCTAGAATATCCATTAGATTATTTTTAAAGTTACAGTGTCCTGGTGAAGTTCTTCATCCTTTCACCTCTCTCATCTATCTATCTTCTTGAATATATTAATTGAGCTCATTTATATTCTCATCTGCTAAATCTAGTATCTGATCTTCTGTTGTCTGGAGTTTTCCCCCAATTATCTGTTGCATGATATTACTTCCTCATGTGTCTCATACTTTTTCTTATATGCTACAAAGTGGTGTGTATGCAAGAACCAGAAGTCCCCAGATGATGTTATGTCATCTTATATAACAAAGTTGTTTCCTTTGTTAGATAGGATAAGGGACTGCTCACCTGAATCCATTTAGGAATTCGGATGGATCCTCTATGGACTTTAGTGTTGCTAGAGTTCAGTCTACCACTCACTTGCCAATATTTCTAGGACATGGTCCTCTAGGGTTTTTGCTTTAAAGCCTGCTGAGTCTTTGTCTTCTTGGCTCTATAAAACTCCAATAGTTCTACTCTTCGGAGTTTTTCAGTTTAGCTTATTAGCCTCCTGACATCTTCAAATACACTGGATATTTGAAGGGGAGACAGCAATGTGTTTGAGGCCTCTCTGCTAACTGCTGCTGCTGCTGCTGCTGCTAAGTTGCTTCAGTCGTGTCCGACTCTGTGCGACCCCATGGACTGCAGCCCACCAGGCTCCTCCATCCATGGGATTTTCCAGGCAGGAGTACTGGAGTGGGGTGCCAGTGCCTTCTCCACTCTACTCACTAGTCTTACATAAATGCTGAAGTCTGTGCTAGTCTCCCCCAACAGCAGCCTTTTGTCATGACCAAACCTTGTCCTCTACCTGTGTGCTCCCTCCCATTCTCTCCAGAGATGTCCTCAGGTAAAAAGAAGATATAGATCCTCAACGTCAGTTCACTATTTCCTCTAGGGATTTCACCTCTTGCCTATTTTAACTTCAAGATTGCACAGTTGATCTTTGTTTCTTAAGCACTGCAAGAAATTTCACTCTACCTGTCAGATTTTTTCCCCTTATCTCTTAACCCCCCATGCAACTTCAGATCAAAGCCAATGACTTTTGCAGAAAACAGACCAAGTAGTTGGAGCCTCTAAAATCTCCAATTTTAAAAGATGTATTGATTTCTCTATTCCCCAGTATTTGCCTTATACATGAGTCAAGCTCCACTTACCAGCCTATACCTAAAATTGACAAGGCCCCTGGGAAAAACTGGTAGCTAATTGCCCACTCACCTCTAAATGATCCTCCTTGCCCTCTCACCTCTAAATGATCCTCCCTGCTCTAGAATTTTAGTCTGAATAGTTCCTTAGAGTTTTCACATCCGTCTGATTTTTTAAATACGTGTTTGTCTGGCAGCATTGGGTCTCAGTTGCAGCATGAGGGTCCTTTGGTGCTACATGTGGGTTTCTCTCTAGTTGTAGCATTCAGTAGTTGTGACACCAAGACTTGGTTGTCCCAAGGTATGTGTGGTCTTAATTCCCTGACCAGGGATCAAACCCACATCCCCTGCACTGGAAAGTGGGTTCTTAACCACTGGACCATAGGGAAATCTCTCTGATTTTTTAAGTATTATTTTTATTATCCATCTGGCTTTTTCTCGCTGTTGTCTGCATGCGTGATGCTAAGTCACTTCAGTCTTGTCCAACTCTTTGTGACCCCATGGACTATAGCCTGCCAGGCTCCTGTGTCCTTGGATTCTCCAGGCAAGAATACTAGAGTGGTTGTCATGCCCTCCTTCAGGGGATCTTCCTGACCCAGGGGTGGAACCCTCATCTCTTAAATCTCCTGCATTGGCAGGTGGGTTCTTTACCAGTCACACCTCCTGGGAAGCCCAGGTGTTGACTACAGGAGCATAACTTACCGCTTCCTGACATAACCTATCATGAACTACTTAGTACTCCCTATTTGGAGATGAATGACACCCCACTTACTCTGTGGAACAGAATCATAATTGATCCTTTAGAAATGTTCCGGTCAATGAGAATCTCCACAAGATTCCACCTTTATCTAGATATTTACTTTCTTTACCTTTCAACACCATATGTATATGGGCAAACTGCTTAAGTATGTTTGCCCAATATTCAACTGAATATAATTTTTATGTGAGCATACTAACCAATGAATATGAAAGCATCCGGTAACCACTTGAAAATCACAAGGGTTAATTTAGAAATGATGATACTGCTACTGATGGGTGAAGATAGGCAGTGACCACTTATGAGAACTTGTTTCTGAACATTTTTTTTTTTTTTTTTGCTCAGTGCTTCTGTTGGGTTGTTTGTCTTCTTATTATTTAATTATAAAAATTATTTATTCTTAATAAGTCCTTTATCTGCTGTATGTTTTGAAAATACCTTTCAGATATGTGGCTTGTCTTTTCATTGCCCTAATGTTATCTCCTGAAAAGCCAAAGTTTAGAATTTTGATGTGGTACAATTTACCAGTTTTTTAATTGATCACACTTTTAATGTGTATCTATGAAATGTTTGCCTAACCCAAGGTTACAGAGTTTTTCTCCTGTGTTTTCTGTAGAGGTTTTATGGTTTGACCTTTTATGTTTATCTGTGATTCATTTTCAGTTAATTTTTGTGTTTGGTACAAATTATGAGTCAAAATTTTTGTAAATATTATATGGATAACCAATATTCCTGCACTACTTGTTGAAAAGACTCTTCTTTTTCCAATGCATTGCCTTGGCTCCTTTGTTGAATATCGTGTTGATTTGCTTCTGGACTCTATTCTCTTCTGTTGATCTATATTTCAATCTTTATGCCAATACCACATTGTATAAATGCTTAATATTTTTGAAATGAAGGTTAAAATGTCTGTAAATTAATATTAATGTATTTCAAATACTTGGAAATCAATAGTTTTTTGAGTTACAAAATTGAAGGCTTGAAGATTTAAATGACTCAAGTATTGATAACATTTTCTAAATCACTAAACTTAAAACTCTAATATTAAACTCATAAGCAAATGCTAACATAGAAAAGAGGCTTTTAAGATTAAAAAAAAAATAGAGCTCTGTGATTGTACAGAACTTCAGAGAACTCTGGAGAAGAAAAGAAAATCATTGAAATTTTGGAAAAGGGGAAATTTGTGGAAGACTTACTGAAGTTGCCCGTATTAGTTGCAGGAGACCATTAGATCTTTAAAGTATCAATATCTGATTCACAACCCCAAAGATATGGATTATTTTGGAATAGAGCTAGATTTGGGAACCATGTAATAGTCAAATGAATAATCCAGACACAAGTAAATCAAACATGTTTAATCATTGTGGAAGGAGCATAAGAAAATAAATATGCCATACAGAAATGAGGACTGCAGTGTAAGATATCTGGGGATGAGCTAAATATCAAAGAAATACACTATTATTTTAATAATTATTGAGATATATAGAATAGCACACATTTACACAAGTACAACTGTTTTATGTTAAAAGATCCGACTTCTACCTACAAGACTAGAAGGAGTCATTATTAATAGCTTCCAATTTTTAAATCTCATTTTGAGTCCAGAAGCAGATCCTGACACAATAATTCAGTGCAAGTATTTTTATTACAAAACAGCAGGACAAGTAGAGAAATGATAAAGGAAAGAGAAAGTAGCCCATAAAGGATGTGTGGTCTAGCCATCTACCACTGCGATTAGCTAGAGCTTGATCTTGTGGAGAAACACTGGGAAGCCTCAAGAGTTATCCTGAGCAGCTAGGAAATTGAGGCATTTATGCATCAACACCCCAGAGTCACAATTTGAGGGCTTCTGGGGTGAGAATGGTATTTCTCAGGCATTTCTGTCCTTCCAAGTCTTCAGAAATAGTCCTCAGGTAAAGAGCAGCATACAGTGGCAGTTGGAAGTCCACCAGAGTTCATACAGTTGGTAAAGTCTGAAGGGAAAGGATAAGGCGCAGACAGATTCTGCTGCAGTGGACTAAAGGACTTTGCGATTCCATTTAATACATTATTTATAACCTTTACAGAGACTGCAGGGAGGTTTTTTCTATCTTAACTTTAAAGAGAAACCAAGACATCTGATAATTATTGTGCACCTTTTATGTATCAGACACTGCTCGGGACTTCTGGGATAGAGTGATGATCAGAACCGACTGGAAATACGCCCATGTGAAGTTTATAGTGTAGTTGGGGAGACTGGCAGCCGTGTAAATGTATACAGCTACAGACAGAGACAAGAGCTAGCAGAAAAATAAAGCAAAATAAGGTAACCAAGAATGACATGGGGTACTTTTTTTAGATAAATAATTTAGGGAAGCCTGGTTATTGGGAGGATATTGAGAAGAGAACAAAATGTAATGAGGGAGCCAGCCAAGTAAAAGTTACAGGCAGAGGAAATAGCAAGTCCACAGCCCCAAGGTGGATCTGGGCTTGGTATGCGTAAAGAACAAGGAAGCCAGTGTGGCCAGAGCAGAGGGAGAGTGGGTACTAATCAGGAGTAAGGTGAGAGAGGTCAATCCTTGTGGATCATAGAAAGGACTTAATATTTAACTTTAATCAAAAGTGTAAAGAACCTGTCTGCCAATGCAGGAGAAGTAAGAGACACAGGTTTGATCCCTGGGTGAGGACAGTCCCCTAAAGGAGGGCATGGCAACTCACTCCACTATTCTTGCCTGGAGAATCCCATGGACAGACAAGCCTGGCAAGCCTCAGTCCATAGGGTCATACAGAGTTGGACTCAAATGAAGCAGCTTAGCACGCATGATCGTGACAGTTAAGAGCAGAAGGAGGAAAACAAATTAGGAGTCAGTTGTGCTAATTCAGGAACAGTGATGGTGTTAAATGACTCTCCCAAGAAGACAGAATTATTAAGTGTTTAATCGTCAGCTCAGACAGAAGTCTGACTTCCTTCCAAGCGGATGATCTCTGCACTGTTGTGCTCCCTCTCCTTTACAGCATGACATTCATTTCTCTAGAATTCTTTATGAATGTGTGCAATTGGTGATCTCTCTCTGCCAAATTAAAACAAGGGTAAAACCCTCAAATTGGCAATTTAAAAAAATTATTCCTTTGGCTGCTCCGGGTCTTAGTTGTAGCACTCAGAATCTTCATTATGGCATGTGAGATCTTTAGTACAGCAGGCAAACTCTTAATTGTGGCATGTAGGGTCTAGTGCCCTGACCAGAGAATGAACCCAGGCCCCCCCTCATTGTGAGCCCAGAGTCTTAGCCACTGAACCACCAGGGAAGTCCATCAGATTGAAAGATTTTTCAAAATTCCATTGATAGCCCAGATTTAATAAACTGTGGCTGCTTATTTTTTTTTCAAATCCTGGGAAATATGAAAATTTTAAACTTGCAGCACTAATATTTCACGAATACCTTTGGCTGCCAGCTCCACCTACAAACATTATCTTTTGAGACTCACTGAAATCTCAGATTGCTGCTTTTCTGTGTGCTGTGAGTTGAAAAGAACCCAGAGTCATTTGTTTCCTCCACAAGCCTCAGGTATTTTGTGAGTCCACATTTAAGTCAGGGATGCTTTCTTTCCCTCATGAGAAACTTTTACATCTCAAAGGTCAATAGAAAGCCTTGGAATGTGCAGCCTTTTTTTAATCTTGCTAACAGTAGGAAAAGAGTAGAAAGAAAGAACCTCACAGTAAGAGGACATAAAGAATAAAAGGAATGGCAACATAATTTCTTTCATGTTTTTTCAGTCAAAGAAAGAAAACAAGAATAGCCCTGGCACAGTAATAATTACCTGGTTAGCATTCTGGCAACTTGCTGGGTTTGTTATGCTACCGGAATATTGATGGGCCTGACTGTAGGGTAGTTTGGTCCAATTAATGACAGGATCATGACTCCTCTTCACAAACTCCAACATTGGCTTCTGCAGACTTCCTGAGTCAGTCCTCACCAACGCTGGCCCTCCTGAAGCTCCATTCAGGTATTGGAAATAGGGAGGTGACCGTTTCTCCTTCTGTGACTTTCTTCTCTCAGAGACACAGACATCACCTTTCTTAAAAAGGTTATTTACTTATCTTTGGCTGTGCTGGGTCTTCGTTGCTGTGGGTGGGGTTTCTGTACTTGCGGCAAGTAAGGGCTACTCTTCTTTGCCATGTGGGGTTTCCCATTGCAGTGGCTTTTGTTGCTGCGCATAGGCTGCAGAGCCCACAGACTCAGTAGTTGTGGCACATGGGCTTAGTTGCCCTATGGCATGCAGAATCTTCCCAGCCCAAGGATCAAACTTGGCTCTCCTGCATTGGCAAGTGGATTCTTTTTTTAAAATGAATTTGTTTTTAATTGGAGAATTGCTTTACAATGTTGTGTTGGTTTCTGCCATACATGACCATGAATCAACTGTAAGTATATATATATGGAAGGCTGATTCTTAACCACTGGACCACCAGGGAAGTTCACAAACATCGTCTTTTGTGGCCTACGTCAGTAATAAATCCCTCTGCCATGATCAAAACACTTGAGCCTGGGGTGGGGGAGGGAGGATCGGGTCCTGGATAATAATTCACAAGGTAAATACATGGTTTGTCTTTCAGAATCGGGGGTACACATTTTAGTGTACTAGGGTCACTAGAGTCAGAGAACCTGGGTTGGAATCCCAGCTCCTCTACTTACTAGCTATATGGGCAAATGGCTCAGCCTGCAGTGCCTCAGTTTACTGGTCTGAAAAATAGGAGGAAGAATAAAAATAATATTTACCTTGGAATTTTAGTTAGTTAATGCAGAAAACCATTTCTGAATAACTCTCCCCATTGGTAATGCACATGTGCACATAACCTGATTCACTCCCTTCCTCTATTTAGTCCATGTCCCCGGAATTCTACTGGCCACATGGCCCAGGGTTATACTGATGAAATAACTGTCACCTAATTAAGAAATAGTCATTCACACTGTCCTGGGAGTCTCAACAAGGATTTCAGGACCCAGAATCATTGCTCCCAGATGGAATCAATCATAGCCAGAACAAGGGTAGATTACAATCATCCCAGGGAATTGCTAGCCAACTCACAATAACCTTTCAATCATGCTTCTCTGGCATGGAAGCCAATTATTTGGCTTTATTATAAGTAAATTATTTATTTATTAAAATTATTTGGTCCCCACTGATTTCATTAGAGAAAAATCCTGGAATATAAATTAAGCACTTAGAACACAAAGTAGAACTACATCTATAAGTGTTAGTTACTGTCATCCCTGTTCATCCTTTGGGAAGAAAAGAGACAGTGCTGGGGCTAATGCTCACAACTTCCATGTATCCATCTCACTGCAACAAGAGAAAAGATGTCAAAGAAACTTCTTTTTATAACATTAAGACTTAAAAAAGAGATTCTAAATCTGTAAGATGAGAGAGCAAGAGATGACCATGTAAATTTTCACATTTTAACTGGTCGTGTGGTACGAAGAAGGGAGAAGTAATTTGAATTTGGAAGAGAATTTGTAGAGTTCCTATCTTAACCAAAACATACATTTGCAAAAAGATGAATTTTTAAAATGATAGTCCTTGTATCTTATTTGCCTCTTCTGGGCTCAGCAAGATAACTAACTATCTCCAAGGCTATCAGTAGAGCTGTCCTTTTTTAATTTTTTTTTTAAGCTACATATTTTTGTCACATTTTTGTGGCCAAGCTTTTTAGCATTAAGTATTTAAGAAGTTAGCAGGATGATGGTGGAATGTGAGCGTGAGCAGGAAGCATTGCAAAGGGAGTGCCTGCCAATTTCCCAAGCACTCTTTATGTTCCTGAGTGAAGACAGCATATATGAATGTCTTCACATGTAAATGAGAGTGCTTTGACCTGCCATGGAGCTATGGTGTGTTAAATGTCTTGCTGTTTGGTACTCAAAAGAAGTCACTCACTGCCACTCTCAGATCTATAAATCAAAACTTAGAAAATGAAATATCACTGGCACAAATAGACCAGAGTCCCCCTTATACTTAAAGCAAGTTGTAATCCCAGCCAGTTCAGGCAAAAAGTGGGATCAAAGGTTCCTAAATACAAAGAGAAGATGGATTGCCAGGAGTGTAGGAAGCTCTTAATGCACTCAGTGAGGCCCCAGTGACATGAACTGTGTGGCTTCATCATACAGATAAAGGGGTCTTTGTCAGTTGGAACTCAGGTCTCTTACTTTGTACTGGTTTAAGGTAAATAATTAGTATATTCTGGCATTTGTTGGGTGATTGGCCTTTTAAATGGAAAGCATGTTTTTCATTTTTTAATGCTCATTACCATAAACCAATATCAAGTAATTTTTCATCCTGACTTTTCCTGTCATTCATGGTAGCAGCCTTTTCATTATATATGTATCACCAGCCACATACACATTTGCTTATGCATTTATATATTTTTTAAGCATGAACTTCTTTTATATATTCACATCCAATCCTGTAGCCTCGGGTATGCATTCCAAATCTCAAAAAAATAGCAGCTCAGCTTGATAATTCAGGTATTTATGAAAACAGAAAACTAGCTCATTAGTGGGCAGAAGAAAAGTCAGCAAAAAAAAGCAAAGAGTTTTGCTTTCCAGTGAGGGCTTTAACATGTAGCTGAAAGTACTAAATTTATGAAAAGTTTAAATATGTATTTCTGAAGAGGTGAGAATTCAGCTCAAAAAGCAGACTTTAGATTTTGGTTTTATATATTAAAAAAAAAAATATATATATATACACACACACACATAATATATAATTTAACTATATATAATCTTAGTTTTATATATAAATAAATCAGAACTTTAAAATATTTTCTAAAAAGTTTTCAAACAAGAAAACTATTTTCAATTTTAGTTTATAATAAAACATAGTTATTAATACATACAATATAGAGGAAGATACTATTAACAGTCCTCCACCATGGTACCTTTGGTATATGTGCCTGGAAAATGCCAGAAAGATACAGAGTTTAAGAACATGAGTTTTATAGGCAGGACCTGAGTTTAAATTTTAATTCTGCCACTTACTTAAGTTACTTTCTTCTTTGTTCCTCAGTCTCCTTTGTTCCTTCTTTGTTCTTCAATCTTCTTTGTTCCTCAATCTTCTTTGTTCCTCAATCTCCTCATTAATGACATGAATAAAATGAATAGTGCACCAACTGCACAGCATTGTTACAAAGACTAAATTCAACAAATCTGGGAAAATTCCTGGAGTAAAACAAGTACTCAGTAAATATCACTTATTTTTAGAAAAGGCAGAGTAATGAAAACTTCTCCTACTTTCAGTTAACTTAATAGCCTCCAAGAATGGATTCAGTTATTTATTTCAGTTCAAAGAAAATCAGTTTTAGACACAATTCATACTTGTTGCTCTAAGTTGCTTTTTAGTTAGACTTAACCCAAAGCATACATGAAAAGATGCTCTAAATTCCATATATATGTGTTAATATACAGTATTTGAAGCAAGGCACCCAAAGCCAGTGCTCTGGGACAACCCAGAGGGATAGAGTGGGGAGGGAGGTGGGAAGAGGATTCAGGGTGGGGGGAACACATGTATACCTGTGGCCAATTCATGTTGATATATGGCAAAATCCATCACAATATTGTAAAGTAATTATCCTCCAATTAAAATAATTAATTTTTAAAATAAATTAAAAAAGAAGAGAGCCTCAAACTTATCAATATTTGAGCAAATTGAAATAGCAAAATTCCCTCTTTACCTCTCAGGTTAGCAAAGGTAAAAGGGATTCTAAAATTCATTGTTGGTATACACTGGGAGGAAACGAATCCTCTTCTACTGCTGCTGCTGCTAAGTCGCTTCAGTCGGG
>NW_011494878.1:1506789-1544639 GCF_000754665.1 Bison bison bison | reverse complement strand
GTTGCCATTTCCTTCTAGGGGTCTAAATTGGCATGAACTTTCTCGAAGGCAGTTGGGCAGTATACATCAAAATCTGTAAATTGTATATTCTCTTGACCCAGAAATTCAACACAGAGAAATTAATCCTAAGAAAATGTTAGACAATGAGGCAAAGATGGATAAACAGGATGGTCACTGTGGTGTTATTTATAACAGCTTCAAATTAGAAGCTACTTGAAAGGGGGTACAAGTTAATGATATTGGATCAGGTCCATAAAGTAGAATTCAGTGGAATCATTCACAAAAATGATAGATTTTATATAGAAAAGATGAATCAAGAGAAAAATAGCATTATCACAGCATGGTTCAAGTTTTTATAATATGCACACATGTTTGTGCATAGGAAATGTCAGAAAGGCCATACCCCGCAGCATTTCCAGTTATTACATCTGAAAGATAGAATGACAGGTGATTTACTTTATGCTTGTCTGTGAACTATGGGCATTTTACAAGGAAAGTATACTACTTCTGTAATCATAGAAAACATCTGTGAAACTGGTTAATAAAAACGTAATCAAGTGAAGCGCCTAAATCTACAGAAAAACATAATAGTTTTAAACTACTGGACAATGAGGCATTCAAAAATGCAGCTTTATATGTACTTTAGTTTTTTTATTCCCCTAACCAAGTGATCTTCAGTATGGGCAGAATAGCTTGATAGAATTTCAGTCAAGGAGGCTCTGTGGACCTGTACCTGGAATAGAAGCATTGCTTTTTGTTTTGTCTCCCCATACCGCCCATATCCTCAGGGCAGTTTTTAGAGTTAACGCTCCTTCAATCTAGCTGCTAGGTGTAATTTGGAATTCATTGAATTGTTGACATGGTTGGCCTGGGCCAGTGTGATTCAAGGTTAAGAGGACTAAAAGTCAAAATGAAAAAGAAGTTCTGTGGTACATAAGAAAGGCAATCATTGAAGGGCTATTCCAGAGCAGTGGAGTTAATGAAAAGCTATCTGTCTTCTGTCAGTAACACCCAAATTCTAAAGATCTATATATTTAACCAGTCCTAATAATGGTTAAAGTTGAGATGGAAGTTTCACAAAAGGAGATTGACAGTCAAAAATCAGTGGACCAGATTTTATACTTGGTAAAGAAGGGTTAACAGTAGGCAAGTTTTTAAATAAAAGATGATTTTAGTTTGGGTGGGCTTCCCTTGTGGCTCAGCTGGTAAAGAATCCGCCTGCAATGAGGGAGACCTGGGTTCGATCCTGGGTTGGAAAGATCCCCTGGAGAAGGGAGAGGCTACCCACTCCAGTATTCTAGCCTGGAGAATTCCATGGACTGTATAGTCCATGGGGTTGCAAAGAGTCAGACACAACTGAGAGACTTTTATTTTCACTTTAGTTTAGGTAGCCAGAAAAGTATTAAACTTCTGAAGATTGGTTAATATAAGATACTAATTTTTTTTAAGTTATCTGAAGGCATCAGAATCCAAAAGCACATTAAGAATTTTCTGTTAGACTATTATAAAAAATGCCACGTATAAATTGTCATATATTGCTGTATATTATTTATAAACATTGTATATTTAAATTATGCTGAACAAGGAGGTCTTTTTGAGAAAATATTCCAAATAGAAATGTATCTCAGCCACTGATATTTGATAAGGCCAAGTTAGAATGTACCAAGATGAATTGTTCAACAGCATCATCCCTGTGGTGGTGTCTATGTGGTGGGGGCAGGGGAAGCAAATGAGAGAGAGTTGAAGACAGAAACATTTAGTAAGAAGAGGAGAAGATAAAGACAGGAAAGATAAATTAACTGAGAAGTTAAGAACTTTGTGTTCTTCTATCTCTGTGGATGAATCTCCAGATCTTAGTCTCCCATTTATCATTATAAATAAAAGATGTGAACTGTAAATGTCTAGAAGTCTGCATCATTCCAGTCTTTCCTTATTCTCTACTTCTGTAGGCTACCTTTTTATTTGAGATGACAAACTGAAAAATGCAAAATTTCAGTCAGAGTTTACATAGATAGGCAATTCATAAAGATACATTTCTCTTCATCAGACCACTGGGATCCCCACACTAACATAAGTACAATCCAAAAACTAAGAGACTTAAGTAAACAAATGAAATGTAAGTGACCAAGCAGTTGGGAAGAGCTCAGTTACCCACCCAGTAAAAAAAAAAAAAAAAATACACCTATTCCAGAGCAATACCATGAAGAAGATTTACAAGTTTATAGCTCAGATCACAGAGACCACCAGTTTTAGATGGTCGATAACTTTAAATGGTTGAAATTAGAAAATATGCCAATTTGTGACTCCTAGTGGCATTTTTTTAAGTCATGTTCTGTCTTTTCTCAGTTTAATCATTATTCAAACAGTAAAAGTCTATATTTTAATTTGTTTAAGATATACTTGAACACAGAACTGTACACTTTGGTGCCTGTCAGTTACTCTTCATGCCTGGAATAATTTGAAAAGAAATTTGTTATACCCTAAAAAGATAGAAACTTCCACCAGATGTCTCTGAACCAAATTCCATGAGTATTGCCTAAGCAAAAACTAGCCACTAAAAGATAAATCTGCTAATGCAGCCGTTATATATTATAAGCACACAAGCACACATGAGGCAAAATAGGGGACTGACAGATTCCATGTCTCATGATTTTCCTTTATCTCTTTTTCCCTCTCTCCCTCCCTGTCCCCCTCCCTCTTCCTTCCATCTCTTTTTTTCTCTCTCTCTTTCTTTCCTTCCTTCCTTTACTTTTTTCCTTTAAGCAAAATGTGCTGTCAAGTTTCAGGACTTTTTTTAAATTTTTTTTACCTTGCCATGTGGCTTGCTGGGTTCCCCAACCAGGAACTGAACCTGGCCCAGGGAGTGAAAGTACTGAGTCCTAATCACTGGACTGCCAGGGGAATTCCCTCAGGACATATCTAAAGTAATATTTTTGTTCATAAATTAGACATTCTATAGAAATGCAAGCCTGGGGAATTGATATAATAGGGTACATATTTTTAACATATGGTGGATCAGTTTGGTTGATGAAGTAATTTCTAAATATTGTTTTAGACATTGACCATCCTAAATTTCAGTAGCCTTTTAGCACTTTATCCCAGAAGAGTTTAGTGAAAATGTGCAGAAAGAAAGAATAATAACTAGATCAAAAAGAGCTCACTGCAAGTGCAGAGTGATGATCATTATAAGTAGGAATATAGCCAGCCAGTGAGAAAGATCTGGTGAACCAGGTCAAAGATAGATGCTAAGTGCCATTTTCATCACATCTTTATAAATGAGTGGCAAGATACATAAGAAATAGAGAAAATACATTAATTTTATCCTCAACTAATATAGGTCATGTATGGGTGTGAGAGTTGGACTGTGAGAGTGTGAAGAGTGTGAAGAAAGCTGAGCGCCAAAGAATTGATGCTTTTGAACTGTGGTGTTGGGGAAGACTCTTGAGAGTCCCTTGGACTGCAAGGAGATCCAACCAGTCCATTCCAAAGGAGACCAGTCCTGGGTGTTCTTTGGAAGGAATGATGCTAAAGCTGAAGCTCCAATACTTCAGCCACCTCATGCGAAGAGTTGACTCACTGGAAAAGACTCTAATGCTGGGAGGGATTGGGGGCAGGAGGAGAAAGGGACAACAGAGGATGAGATGGCTGGATGGCTTCACCGACTCGATGGACGTGAGTTTGAGTGAACTCCGGAAGTTGGTGATGGACAGGGAAGCCTGGCGTGCTGCGTTTCATGGGGTCGCAAAGAGTCGGACACGACTGAGCGACTGAACTGAACTGAACTGATTATAGGACTGCTGCTGCTACTGCTGCTAAGTCGCTTCAGTCGTGTCCGACTCTGTGCGACCCCCTAGACAGCAGCCCACCAGGCTCCCCTGTCCCTGGGATTCTACAGGCAAGAACACGAGTGGGTTGCCATTTCCTTCTCCAATGCATGAAAGTGAAAAGTAAAGTGAAGTCGCTCAGTCGTGTCTGACTCTTAGTGACCCCATGGACTGCAGCCTACCAGGCTCCTCCATCCATGGGATTTTCCAGGCAAGAGTACTGGAGTGGGGTGCCATTGCCTTCTCCGGAATATAGGACTAAGCATCATCATAAAAACCACACACATAAAGGGAAAAAAATACAGAGAAATCTTAAAATGCACTGAACCATTTATCTTAATGAGTAGAGGTGCCTTAGAAATATTGGGTAGAGACAGGGGTAAATGTTTGAGCTAGAAACAGTACATGACCACCTCCAATACTTAAAAATTGTATTAATAAGTAACTTCCTCATTTCTTACCATAGTAAGTCATCCACTGCTCTTCAACCTACACTCTATCAGAAATTCTGGTGGAATCTGTTTCCTCTCTGTGCATAAGTTCATCAAACTCAACATTGCTTCTAGGCTTTCAGTCTAGTTGACCATCTGTTCCCCACCTCTTCTGCACCATCACTCCCTATTCACCCATTCCTAGTGTCTTCTCTTGTCATTTTAACACAAACCTAATCCCACTTCCTCTTGGAAGCCTTCATGGCCGTTTCAAGCTGCATTGATTTTCAAAGTCTCTGACCTGTTGTTTAGGACTTCCCTGGTGGTCCAGTAACTTAATTTTTTATTGAATTGAACTGACTCTATCGTGGTAAGCATGTGAATCGATTGTTGTCAAGGTAATTTTAATATTAAATATAAGTATTTTAACCCATGTCATCTATATACCTGAGATTTTTGGCATATTAATGATTAGTTTTCACAATTATCTGATCAATAAACCTTTATTAAGCCCCTTCTACATTCCAGACACCATGTTATTTGACAGAGATACAGAGTTAATATAGCTAAGTCTCATAACTTGATAATGACAATCCTGGACATTGTATGAATAACATTTATAGCTTATGAAACAGTTTGACATTTTATGTAACATAATACCTACAGTAACTCTTTATTACTGAGATTGAATGGAAGCTAGGAATGTTCTAATCATGCTCAGAAATGACTCTGTTAGCAATTTTATTGCTATCGAGGGCTGCAGTTCTACACAACGTCTCTTACCATCAGCCTTAGCCACTGGAAGAAGATAACTGGGCATTTCATCAATGCTGTTCCCCTTTTACTAGTGCATTCCTTATGCATGGGTGCTCAGTTGCTAAGTCCTGTCCAACTCTTTTGCAACACCATGGACTGTAGCCCGCCAGGCTCTTCTGTCCATGGTATTTTCCAGGCAAGAATACTGGAGTGTGTTGCCATTTCCTCCTCCAGGGGATCTTCCTGATTCAGGGATCAAACCCATGTCTCTTGCATCTCCTGCCTTGGCAAACAGGTTCTTTACCACTGAGTCACCTGGGAAGCCTGCATTCCTTATAAAGTTGACAAATGGAGTATCTGCCGGGCCCTCTACAGAACATAGTGGGCTGTTGCATTTTCCTGAATTACATGATTGTTGTTTTTGTTGTTCGTTTGCCCAGTTGTGTCTGACTCTTTGCAACCCCATGGACTGCAGCACGCCAGGCCTCCCTGTCCCTCACCATCTCCCTGAGTTTGCCCAAGTTCATTTCCATTGTATCGGTGATACCCTCCAGCCATCTCATCCTCTGATGTCCTCTTCTCCTTCTGCCCTCAGTCTTTCCCAGCATCAGGGACCTTTCCAACGAGTTGGGTGTTCACATCTGATGATCAGAATACTAGCGCTTCAGCACCAGTCCTTCCAATGAGTATTCGGGGTTGATTTCCTTTAAGATTGACTGGTTTGATCTTTACACTGTCCAGGGGACTTTCAGGAGTCTTCTCCAGCACCACAGTTCAAAGGCATCAATTCTTTCGCGCTCTGCCTTCTCTGTGGTCCAGCTCTCACAACTGTACGTGATCACTGGGAAGACCATAGCCCCGACTATATATGGACATTTTTCGGTAGACCAATGTCTCTGCTTTTCAACATACTGTCTAGGTTCATCATAGCTTTCCTGCCAGGAGGCAATCGTCTTCTGATTTCATGGCTGCAGTCACCATCTGCAGTGATTTTAGAGCCCAAGAGGAAATCTGTCCTCTTCTTGATAGATGATACATCTACTCAAACAGGTACAATACCCTTAGCTCTTTGATGTCTTTTCTATTTTTTGCCATGGTGGGTGTGGCATTTTTTACTTGATGTTGTCTTCCTCCAAACTTCTAACAGCCACCCTCAAAGACAGCATCAACATCATCTCCTTGGGGACTTTCCAGAGTGCTAATTCCTGGATTACTCAAAAGTGCTCCTATATAAACTCTCCCTTATCTGCCTTTATGTTGTTCCCTGCTTGATCCAGCATCCTCAGGATTGAGTTTCATACATTCTCTCTCAGTTCTTGCTGCACACATTGACCTGTGTCTCCTCACAGAATAGCCCTTTTCTCTCTCATCAGTCCATGCACTTCCATAGCTGGACTGAATGGTGGTTTAGTGCGAGTTATTCACCCGGGGGCCAAGGGTGAAAATGAAAACAAGGCAGGGGACTCCAGCCAGTGGAGAGAACTGAGCTTTAGCAGAGCAGTTTGGTCCACTTTTTCAGGCCCAAAGGAGAATCTGGGGATTCAAGATGTTTTAGACTATTAACCCAGATTTCCCTGTGTCGTGTGTCAGGGTCTCACTTCTCCAAATATAACCCTGCCATTGGTGCAGAAAATGTGCCAAATTGGAGAACTCAGTTTCTTCTATAGTTCTTCTACTTTTGCAATTAAGATTTGGGACCAGATCTGACTCAGCTTTCCAGAGAGAAGAGTCTCTTTATATGTTGCCAACAAGAACCTCTGACTTCCATACTCACTTTTTAATTTGGTAATTAAACATCCTCAATTTTCATTATCTATAGCCTCTAGCTATATAGTCATCCAATTCCATAGTCATTGTAACTACTCTTTTTCTCTTGCACAGGTTATCTAATACTGTGTTTAAAAAGAACACCCCCAAAATTATTGGTATAAAATTGCAATTTTAGTGTATTTACAGATTCTGCAGGGCGGAAATTTGGACATGGAAGGAATTGCTTTTCTCAGATTCATGATATCTGGGATATATACTGGGAAGGCTTAGGTAGCTTCAAAGTAGTGAAAAGAAAGTGTTAGTCACTCAGTCGTGTCCACTCTTTTGTGACCCCATGAACTGTAGCCCTCTAGGCTCCTTTGTCAGTGGAAGTCTCCAAGCAAGAATACTGGAGTGGGTGGGTAGCCATTTCCTTCTCCATGGGGTCTTCCAGACCCAGGGATTGAACCCGCATCTCCTGCATTGCAGGCAGATTCTTTACCATCTGAGCCACCAAGGGAAGCCATGGGGTGCCATTGCCTTCTCCATTAGATAGCTTAAGGTCACTCAAAGGGCTGAGAACTAAATTTATCTGGAGTGGTTCCTAATTGGGGGTAATTTTGTCCCCATGGAATACAGTAGTGTCAGAAACGTTTTTGTATGTCACAACTGCAGGAAAGGAAGTACTACTAGTAGTAGCAGACGAAGGTCAGAGACACTGCTAACCATCCTCCAGTGTCAGCACTGTCCTCCCAATGAAGAATTGCGTGGCCTCAAGTGTGAATAGTACTGAGCTCGAGAAATCCTAATCTAGAAGTTTCTGCCTCCATATATTGGGTACCTGGGCTAGGATAGCTCAAAAGCTGAGTTCTGGGACCTCCCCACATGACAGGCTCCCTCGTAGCATGGCAGCCTCAAGGTCAGCTGAATTTTTACATGGTGGCACAAAGTTTTAAGAATAAACAAGACTGTCACTGAACCCTACACTTTAGATGATTAAAAATAAATATCTGTCATTTGGGAAAAAAAGAGTAAATACGTCTAGAAAAAGCTGTCTGATCTTTTATGATGTGTGTGTGTGTGTGCTCAGTTGTGTCCAACTCTTTGCAGCTCTGTGGACTTCAGCCTGCCAGGATCCTCCAAGCAAGAAAACTGGAGTGGGTAGCCATTTCCTTCTCAAGGGCATCTTTCTGACCCAGGGAGTGAACCCATGTCTTCTGAGTCTCCTTCACTGGCAAGGGGATTCTTTACCACTGAGCCACCTGGGAAGCACCCAACCTTTTATAATATAATCTCATAAATCACATAGGATCACTTCAGCCTTGATCTTATTGATGAAAACAGTCAAAAGTACATTCAAACTCAGGGATAGAGGACATAGTTCCTACTTATTGATGGGGGGGAGGGAGTATAAAAGCTTTTCCAGCCCTGTTCTAAGGACACCATAACCCATATCTCTTATACATCTGAGCTATGCCTCTTAGTGCATTTTATTCTACCAGTATCACATCCCAATCCTGTACTAATTAATTATTAACAGTTGTATTCTGTAGCATGTCAGGCACTACTCATCTACCTACCACGTGATGGAGTTCTCTCTGCTGCTCAACCAGGGAGTTATTCAGCTCTAAAATCTCTTAGGGTAGCTTCTGGTTCCAGTTTTCACAGATCAGGTCCCCAGAAAATAAATGCTGAAATTCTGAGGGTTGCATGTGGGAATTTGAGGGATGCTTGTAGGAGCAACACCTTTGAGGGTATAGGGTAAGAATTGGTCAGAGGGAGAAGTTGAAATGTGAGATAGTTGCAATGCCCTCCTGGATCCTACAGGATGCTCTGAAGATGGGATGATCCTTTAGAGCTTTTTGTAACAGATGTAAAAGTTTCAGGCTTTCATAACCCTGCTTCAGCCAGTTGCTGAATGTAAGCTGCTCCCTTGGAGGGGGCATAAGCTTGGGAAAAGCAGTATCAGTAAACAGGGCAGTTCCTTGAATGGGGCATAGTCTTGCGTTTTCAGCAGATAATATACTCTTGTCAACTAGAGGACTAAATTCCTCAAGGGGAATCTGGTTGTCGCATTTGCTACAGGTCTTATTATTATTATTTTTTTTTTTTTTACCAAAGTAACCTTTTATAATCCACATTTAATTTACTAGGGAAGAAAATTGTCACTTATCCTTAGTGCATGCTCTGTAATAGCCATTTGGTTTATTTTCAAGTTCAGTGTGTTTGAGATGTGCCACTTAAAGTATTATGTAATGACTCATCTCTGTAGGAACACAACAGATACAGGCAAGAGCTTATAGCCTGATGCAAATAATTCTAGTTGCATACCACATGATTCCAATTTTAAGCAATCCACTCAGGGGAAAAGTATCCTTGTTTTCCTGTTCTCTGAAAAATAGTTGACCCTCCACCCACAAGATATTTCATTCTTCACCTCAGAAAGAGAGTTCAAATTTGTTCAGTTCACTGGAGCTCAGCTCAGAAAAATAACTACATGGGCTGTTGGTTATATTCCTTTCAATACAGAAAGGAACAAAATTGATGACAAAATTTCCAAACTATCTGTGTTTGTTAAATAACCTTTGTTACCTTAAGGTGAAATAAATTACTTTAAGGTGAAATAAAACCTGTGGCTTATTTATTTTTCTTTAGGATTCATTTAGGAAGACTTACTAAATGCTTCCTCTCCATAGAAAATGCAACCCTATGGACAGGTTTTTGGAACTGCTATGGATTTTTATATTCAAAAATACCAGTATTAGTAGTAAACACACCATTAAAACTGAAGTAAGAGATGGTAAAGGGAAATAAAAACAAAGGAAACTTCCCCTCAATATCAGGGCCAAGAACTAGAGTGAGGCAAATGAAGAGTCTGGAGTACAAATTTTACTGAGAAATTCACTCTTAAGCATTGATTCTGCCCTTGCATGACCCTGAAAATGAGTACCTCCTAAGATTTCACACCCAGGCCTCTCTTGCCTTGTCCTAATCCCATCTCTGTTCAGTAGGACATCTGAACAGTAATCAGGTAGGAAGTAGATGGAACGGGCTGGTGTCTACATGGAATGTATATTTGACAGTTCATACCGAGTACCTGTCTTCTGATCCATTTTTTTGGTGGTTCTTAAAACAAAAGTCACCCCACTTTGTATCAAGGGTTCCAGCTAACTTGATCATACCCAGTTTGACCAGGAGTTAACATCTGAGCTAGAGACAGTTGTCTGTGGTCTGCACCCTTTGATGTGATCTATTGCGAGACTTCTGCCCAGCAGGGGCATTTATACCAGATGGTAACTGTTCAAATCAATCTGATCATATTTTGGAAATTTTGAATGGAATTTACAGTGAGAGTAAGCAGAAACTGAAGTAGTACCAAGTAGGAAATCTCAGAAAGAGAAGGTCACCAGTACAAGTAGAGAGAGTCAAGGAAGGTAGCTGGCAGCAGAACAGGAAGAAGCAGCTTGTGGAGAGAGAGATTGAATGGTTAACTCTTGAGTATCAAGCACTGTTTGAGTTGTGTTTAGACCACCACTGGCTTCAGACTCCTGTGACTACTCTTATATCTTAAATTGGGGTGATGACACCCTTGCTTTCACTGAAACCTGACTGCTCAGTACTGAAACGTTTCTCATCTTTCTTGCCTTTTTCCTTCTAATAAAACATATTAATAAAAATACATTGTGCATTTTCCTGTACATTTCAGGATTGTAGTTCCAGAGGCTCTGAATAAACGTGTTTTGTCCTAAAATATCTTCCACAGCTTCTGACCATGGTTTCTAAAATTGAAGAACAGGTGATTCATGTTTGGGTCCTGAATGTATTTCTAGATTGACAAATTCCGTGTTAAAATACAAGTACACCTGAAAGGGGCATGTTTGAACTGCTGCCAAACAACCTCTTATTTTGTTTTATTTGCTAGTGCAACTCATGAGAATGAGATGGAGAAAATCCTCCTAATGGGAGGATTAACCGATCGAGGTCAGCTCTATCCTGTAAACCTTGGCCTCAGCAAACTCCAGGGCTGGGTCCATCTGCAGGTCATATTTTCACCTAGCTTGCATGATTTGGCTTAAGAGACATTTTGCTCTTCTAAGAGCTGACAACTTAGCTTACAAAATAAGGCGTTAGAGTCACTGTTGACCAAACCAGAACTGAGTTGCCATTCTTGTGTCCTCACATATGCAAAGGGGACAGGAGTCAGTCAGAAAGACCTGAGTTCAAATCTTGATTCTGCTCTTTATGCACTAGGTAACCTTTAAATGGGTGGAGGAGCCTGGTAGGGTGCAGTCCATGGGGTTGCAAAGAGTCAGACATGACTGAGCGACTTCACTTTCACTTTTCACTTTCATGCATTGGAGAGGGAACTGGCAGCCCACTCCAGTGTTCTTGCCTGGAGAATCCCAGGGACGGGGGAGCCTGGTGGGCTGCTGTCTATGGGGTCACACAGAGTTGGACGCAACTGAAGCGACTTAGCAGCAGCAGCAGCAACAACCTTTAAATGATAAGATACCTGAGGTGCATCCTCATTTGTCAAATGATAATAAGATTTTGTGGGGTTATTTTGAGGATTATAAATAACATAGGCAAAGCATTTAGTATCACTGCAGTAGGAACCCAATTTTTAAAATGTACCTGATCATAGCTGTTATATATGAATATTTTCAATACTCTAATGAATAGTGAAACTTCTGCTTTAAGTTGAAAATTCTATGCCAAACACTGAAGACCAAATTAATCTTTGTTTTTTGACTGTTTATTTCTCATTATAAGCAAATTGTCTTTCTTCTGTCAGTTCCACACCTGCTAGGCTCTCTTTAGCCTTTCTGCCCCTACATCCTTTATCACACAGGGTTCTATAGTTTACAAAGGAATTTCCATGTCTTATCTCATTTGATCCATTGAAACATGTTTTATAATCCTTACTTTGCAGATGAGGAAACTGAAGGCCAGAAAGTGTAAATAACTTGCTAAGCTTGCATAGTATTGAGCTGTACTCTGAAGCAGAGCCTCATAATTACCCAGCCACAAAAGTGAAAAAAGAACACAGAGACAGTGATAACAACATTCTTGGTTTATTGGATAGGGAATCTTACAAGTCAGAAGCAAAAGATCATGGAGCAATAATACTCCATCACCTCTGACAGAGCTGAGCGGGCAAGACACAACAGCAGTCTTTGCTACTTGAGGGAAGGAGAGGCTGCCATTTATAGGAGAACTTATTGGCTAATCAGTTACCAAGTAAATCAGCATCTGGGGCAGGCAGCAAGATTGTTACTCATTAACAGGATTGGATGGTCATGTGAGTGGAATGTAGGTGAAACCCAGACTGGTCAAGCAGGGATGTACAGAGAGCAAGAGAACCACCATCTTCAGTGACCTGATCATACACATAGTGAATAAGCAATAGGGTGAGGCCTAAATTTCTTTTGTTTTTCTTTTTTTTTAATTTTTATTTTATACTGGAGTATAGTTGATTAACAATGTTGAGTTAGTTTCAGATATACACCAAAGTGATTCAGTTATACATATACATGTATCTGTTGCAGCCATGAAATTAAAAGACACATGCTCTCTGAAAGAAAAGTTATGACAAACCTAGACAGTGTATTAAAAAGTAGAAACATTAACTTTGCCTGCAAAGGTCCATATAGTCAAAGCTATGGTTTGCCCAGTAGCCATATATGAATGTGTGAGTTGGACTATAAAGAAGTCTGAGTGCCAAAGAATTGATGTTTTTGAACTGTGGTGTTGGAGAAGACTCTTGAGAGTCCCTTGGACTGCAAGGAGATCAAACCAGTCAATCCTAAAGGAAGTCAACCCTGAATATTCATTTGAAGCACTGATGCTGAAGCTCTAGTACTTTGGCCACCTGATGTGAAGAGCCAATTCATTGGAAAAGACCCTGATGCTGGGAAAGATTGAAGGCAGGAGGAGAAGGGGATGACAGAGGACAAGATGGTTGGATCACATCACCAACTTAATAGACATGAATTTGAGCAAACTCTGGGAGATGGTGAAGGACAGGGAGATCTGGTGTGCTGCACTCCATGGGGTTGCAAAGAGTCGGACACAACTGAACAGTCTTTTTCAAATTCTTTTCTCATTTAAGTTATTGAGCAAAGTCCCCTGTGCTATACAGTAGATTCTTGTTCGTTGTCTGTTTTAAATATAGCAGTGTATACATGTTAATCCAAAATTCCCAATATATCCTTGCTCACTCTTTCCCCCTGATAACTGTAAGTTCGTTCTCTGTGAGTATGTTTCTGTTTTGTAAATAAGTTCATTTGTATTGCTTTTTTTAGATTCCACTTATCAGCGGTATCATATTTGTCTTTCTGCCTGACTTACTTTGCTTAGTTTGATAATTTCCAGGTTCACCCATGTTGCTGCAGATGGCATTATTTCATTCTATCTCATGACTGAGTAGCATTCCCACATCTTCATCCGTTAATCTGTTGGTTGACATTTAGGTTGTGTCCATGTCCTGGCTGTTGTAAATAGCGCTGCAATGAATATTGGAGTGCATGTATCTTTTCAAATGACAGTTTTCTCTGGATATATGCCCAGGAGTAGGATTGCTGGATCATTTGTTAGCCCTATTTTTAGTTTTTAAGAAACCTCCATACTGTTCTCCATAATGGTTGTTCCAATTTATATTCCCACCAACAGTGTAGGAGGGTTCCCTTGTCTTCACACCCTCTCCAGCATTTGTTTTTTGTAGATTTTTTATGATGGCTATTCTAACCAGTGTGAGGTAGTTGTATGAAAATCATTGTACTTTTGATTTGCATTTTGCTAATAATCAGCCATGTTGAACATCTTTTCATGTGCCTTTTGGCCATCTGTATGTCTCTTTAGAGAAACATTTGTGTAGTTCTTCTGCCCGTTTTTTAATTGGGTTGTCTGTTTTTTTTATATTGAGCTGCATGAGCTGTTTGTAAATTTTGGAGATTAATCCATTCTCAGGTGCATCATTTGCAAATATTTTCTCCCATTCTATGGGTTTTTTCATTTTATTTATTATTTCACACCTTCTGATTTGAAAGCCCATAAGGTTTCCACAGTGGTTCTCAGCCCTCACTGTTCATTTGAGTTTTCTGGGCACCATAAACAACTATCCCTGTCAAGGCTCCATCCCAGACCAATTAAATCAGAAGGGAACTGGCCTGAGACTTGGGAATATTTAAAACTCCCCAAGACATTCTTAGGCTGAACTAGACCAGTTCCAGTGAGAATCCTGTCTCTACTATAAAACTTAGACCATCTTAATCTCTCTAATGAATCTTTTATTGTGTTCATTAAAAATTATACATATTTAGCACTTTATTTTAGAAGCCATATAATATAAATTCTGGAAGGAACTTCATATCCTTAATTAGTCTGGTTCTAAAACTTGGATCTGAGGACTGGACAGCAGAAAAATAAGGGCAATCTAACAGATGTAAGGGGCTTCCCAGGTGGTTCAGTGGTAAAGAATCCACCTGCCAATGCAAGAGACACAGGATACATCCGTTGGATCCCTGGGTCAGGAAGATCCTGCAGAGGGGGAAATGGCAAACCATTCCAGTATTCTTGCTGGGAAAATCTCATGGACTGAGAAGCCTGGTGGACTGCAGTCCATGGGGTGGCAAAGAGTTCTGACCTGACTAAGCACGCACCCCAGCAGATGCAAGCCGATTATCTGTTGGAAGAACTGATTGTTATTCTTTTTTTTTTTTTCACTGTTACTCCAATTTTATTTTTTTATTTATTTATTTTTTAATTTTATTTTATTTTTAAACTTTACAAAATTGTATTAGTTTTGCCAAATATCGAAATGAATCCGCCACAGGTATACATGTGTTCCCCATCCTGAACCCTCCTCCCTCTTCCCTCCTCATACAATTTGTTTGTGTGAAATGCCCATTCTTTTCTAAAATAATAGTGACCTTTGTTTTGCTAATATCCTCATTTAAAAGCATAAAAATTTGACAACCCTTTAACACATAACAAGTTATTTTTGGAAATTTTACTGACTTATAAAATCCAACAAGTTCTGGAAGCCACTGATCTTTGCCAACCCCCTCATTTTGCAGATAAGGAAAGAGGCCCGGAGAGAAGTTCTAGTACCCAAGTTCTATTCTATGTGTTGCCTCAATGATTTTAAACTTATTTTTAAAAAGAAGAATTCAATTATACTTTTTAATCCATGTGTGGTTGTGATTAATGCAGAGAAAGGAAATATAATTGGAAAAGAAAAAGTGAAAGGGTAAAAAAAAAAAAAAACTGTAACTCAAAGACTCTGGAATTGTGGCATAACAGATTTGCAAATAAGTCAAAGAGAAATTCTAAAACTGTAAAATATTATATCCCAAATTAAGAATTCAATGACAATGGTAATAGAAAATTAGTCACAGCTGAAGAAATAATCAGACAACTGGGAGATAGGCCAGAAAAATAACCAAATAATACAAGTTAGACTAAAGGATTGGAGAAGGGCATGGCAACCCACTCCTGTATTCTTGCTGGAGAATGTCATGGACAGAGGATCCTAGTGGGTTACAGTCCATAGGGTCGCAAAGAGTCAGACATGACTAAAGTGACTTAGCATGCCCACACACACACTAAAGGATATAAAATACAGAAGAGGGTGAAAGACAGGGCACAGAGTGAGAAGGTCCCGGAAAGAAATAAGATAATGGAGCTGAGGCAAAATTTGAAGAGAATTTTCAACAATTTTTTCCAGAATTATGGAAAGAATAAAGCCATAGCTTCAAGCAGTCAAACAGATTTATAAAAGAGAAAAGAATACATCTAAACCCAATTCACTGAAAATGAAAAAAGAAAGAAACCGTAATAGTGGTTTTAAAAAGAAGACTATCTTCAAAGTCATAACAATTAGATTAGCATTGACTTCTCAATAGCAATCATTAAAGCCAGAACACAAAGGATAGATATATTAAACATGCTGAAAGAAAATAATAGCCCACTTAGAGTTTAGCATCCAGAAAAAAAATAAAATTCCAAAAACAAAGACAAGAGGAAAACATCTTCAGACAAAGGGAAATTGCAAAAAAAGTCTCTCAGAGTCCTTAACCTTTCGTGTGTCATGGCCCCTTTGGCATTCTGATGAGACCTATGACCACTTTCTCAGAAGGTCTTTAAATATATAAAATAAAATATGTAAAATCACAAAGGAAACCAATTTTAGACAAATACAAAATATATTTAAAAAGTGATATAGTGATATGTTTATAAATATGCTGACTGCTGCCGCTGCTGCTAAGTTGCTTCAGTCGTGTCGGACTCTTGTGCGACCCCATAGATAGCAGCCCACCAGGCTCCTCTGTCCCTGGGATTCTCCAGGCAGGAATACTGGACTGGGTTGCCATTTCCTTCTCCAATGCATGAAAAGTGAGAAGTGAAAGTGAAGTCGCTCAGTCGTGCCCAACTCTTTGCGACCCCATGGACTGACTAACAAGACCTAAAAATAGATCTGAATAAGAAGATCTAAATAACAAGTATGTATGGTAATTTCTGAGTTGATTACAGTAATTTCTAAGAAGGATAAGTTTCTAAAAGTTTATCTTCTTGAGTTTAGTCAGAAAGCTAACTGTGCTAAGTTCTCTCAGAAAGCAAGGAAGTGGAACAAAGCAATCAGTGGGAAAGCTGACACCTCCTCAAGGCACATCCAAGAAGCAAGAGCCATAGTACACAGTGGATGGTCCAGATCTTTAATACAGGGAATAAGAAACATCGATCATTGCTTACTGCATAAACAGAAAGTGTAGGTTACACAGTATGTCTCTACCATCTCTATTTTTGAAAATATCCTAACAAGTGTCTTCTTTTTTTAATTGAATATAGTTTATTTACAATGTTTTATGAACTACTGTTGTAAAGTGTTTCAGTTATGCACTTTTATACATTCTCTTTTTATATTCTTTTTCATTATAGTTTATCATAGGATATTGAATATAGTTCTCATGCTGTGAAGTAGTTCAGTTCAGTCGCTCAGTCGTGTCCGACTCCTTGCGACCCCATGGACTGCAGCACACCCAGGCCTCCCTGTCCGTCACCAACTCCCGGAGTTTACCCAAACTCATGTCCACTAAGTCAGAGATGCCATCCAACCACCTCATCCTCTGTCATCCCCTTCTCCTCCTGCCTTCAATCTTTCCCAGCATCAGGGTCTTTTCCAGTGAATCAGTTCTTCACATCAGGTGGCCAAAGTATGAGTTTCAGCTTCAACATCAGTCCTTCCAATGAACATTCAGGACTGATTTCCTTTAGGCTGGACTGGTTGGATCTCCTTGCAGTCCAAGGGACTCTCAAGAGTCTTCTCCAACACCACAGTTCAAAAGCATCACTTCTTCAGTGCTCAGCTTTCTTTATAGTCCAACTCTCACATCCATACATGACTGGAAAAACCATAGCCTGACTAGATGGACCTTTGTTGACAAAGTAATGTCTGCTTTTTAATATGCTATCTACTGAAAATTGATCATAACTTTCCTTCCAAGGAGTAAGCATCTTTTTATTTCATGGCTGCAGTCACCATTAGCAGTGATTTTGGAGCCCCCCAAAATAAAGTCTGCCACTGCTATGAAGTAGGACCTTGTTGTTTACCTTCTGTCTATATAAAAGCTTATATCTAACCCCAGCCTCCCACTCCATTCTTCCGCTAACCCATCCCCCTTGGCAACCACCAGTCTGCTCTCTCTGTCTGTGAGTCTGTTTCTGTTCTGTAGATACATTCATTTGTATTGTAGATTCCATATGTAAGTGATACCATATGATATCTGCTCTTTCTGACTTGTTTCACTCCGAATGATAATCTCTGGTTGCATCCATGTTGCTGCAGTGACATTATTTCATTATTTTCATGACTGAGTAGCATTCCATTGTATAAATGTACCACATCTTCTGTATCCATTCACCTGTCAATGGACAGTTGTTTCCATGTCTTGGCTATGTGACTTTGTGAATAGTGTCGCTATGAACATAGGGACACATGAATCTTTTTAGATTAGAAGTTTGTGTGGATATTTGCCCAGGAGTGGGATTATTGAATCATACAATAATTCTCTTTTTAGCTTTCTGAGGAACTTCCATACTGTTTTCCACAGTGGCTGCACCAACTCACATCCCTACCAACAATGCAGGAGAATTCCTTTTCTCTGAAACTTCTCCAACATTTTTTATTTGTAGAGAACTGTCATGTTTCAACATTTTCCTTTGAAAGTATATGTATAATAAAGCTTTAAATAAATACTCTGCTTCCTTCCATCTCATTAAAAAAAAATAAGATTCTGCCTTTAATTTCCACATGTTTTTGTTTGCTCAGAGTAGGATTGAGTCTTCTCAAAGCAGTTAGTGTCTACACATAACAGTTTCATTTTTAAGTTGTCGTTAATGCTATTTCCGAGAAAACAGGTTATTGGTATCCTTGGATCCCCTGGAGAAGGGAATGGCAACCCACTCCACATCCTTGTTGGTATCCTTGTTCAGATTGTATGGGGGAAAGATACATTGTATCAATACAAAGAGACACAAGTTATTTCATTTCAAGTATTCCCTTAAACAGAGCATCCCAAATGTACTTGATAATTGTCTGTATATGGCCTTCATGGCTATGATTTTTCCAGTGGTCATGTATAGATGTGAGAGTTGGACTGTGAAGAAGGCTGAGCACCGAAGAATTGATGCTTTTGAACTGTGGTGTTGGAGAAGACTCTTGAGAGTCCCTTGGACTGCAAGGAGATCCAACCAGTCCATTCTGAAGGAGATCAGCCCTGGTATTTATTTGGAGGGAATGATGCTAATGCTGAAACTCCAGTACTTTGGCCACTTCATGCGAAGAGCTGACTCATTGGAAAAGACTCTGATGCTGGGAGGGATTGGGGGCAGGAGGAGAAGGGGACGACAGAGGATCAGATGGCTGGATGGCATCACTGACTTGATGGACAGGAGTCTGAGTGAACTCCGGGAGTTGGTGATGAACAGGGAGGCCTGGCGTGCTGCAATTCATGGGGTTGCACAGAGTCGGACACGACTGAGAGACTTAGCAGCAGCAGCAGCATGGCCTTCATTTAGTCCTGAGGTACTTCTTGCTATTGGCATTACATTAGCAGGAATAATAGGTGTCTTGGTGAATACTTGAAGATGTTAAATAATTTGAAAAGCTTTTAAGTGTTGAGTTTATTATTTTGCCAAGTATTAAAAGTGATCGGCTTATGCTCATAGCTGAAGCTTCTGCCCTTGCTCAGATGACATGACCAATGCGATCATTACTTGTGGATGCATGTTACAAATCTGGCATTCTCCCCAATAGTCATTAACTAGCTCATCATCTTCTTCCCCTGTGAAACCAGATGCAACAATATAATTGACTTCCCAATTTTTCTGGCCCAGATCTACACTGTGTATCATTTCCCCCCATGAAAGCTCTATTCACGTGGCAGAAAAATCAACATTAGAAGCAGAAATAAGATTCTTTATTTCTTTCATTTCTTCAATCCAATCCTTAAAACACTTTAAGATTCCCATAAAGCCAATACTGAAATGTCCAAATGAGAACTTCCGAAGTATCTTTGTGCCAAGAAGCAGAGTAAAAATCAAATTGGTTCTAAATGCTTCAGGAATGAGCCCCAGATATCATACTGTCACTCATTGTGACTTCTGATAGCTCTAAATTATGAGGTTGTGCCACAACCCTCAAAGTAAGGGCAGGCTTCTTCCTGGACTTCATCAACCCAGTGAGGCCCACCACGAAAGGAAGAGGGAGTTAATTTCCCACTTACATTTCTGGTGTCTCAGACAGTAGAGAATCCGCCTGCAATGTAGAAGACCAGGTTTTGATACCTGGGTCGAGAAGATCCCCTGGAGAAGGGAATGGCAACCCACTTCAACATTCTCACCTGGAGAATCCCATAGACAGAGGAACCTGATGGATCCATGGGGTCGCAAAGAGTAGGACACAACTGAGTGACTAACATATACACAGGCTTCCAAAGAAATTTGGAGTTGTTTCAGATCAAGCTACCAAATCCCTAAAAATGGGAGTAATAACCTCATTTCCTAAACATTACCCATATTACTTTTGAGATTTGGATTTATTATGAAGGTTTGAGCAATCAGGACCATGTTTGTAGATTCTATTAATGATTTATTTTCCATTTCAACTTTATCTTGGAGTAACAAATAGCTAATATCTGGGGATATATACCCACAGAGGTTTACAAAGAAATCACTAATAAAATGCCCAGATGCATTTCAGATTGTCCTCTTCCCTTTTGTGAGAAGCAGGTTTTTTAAATGATTTTGTTCACCCTCCCACCTGGTTCTCCCTAGGATGCCCTTCTGTTCAGCATTGCAAGGGCATTAGACAGGGCCAGGGTGGCAGTGATGCAAGTTATCTACATTGAGGCTGACCAAAGTTAGTGGGAGATATAAAAAGTTCTGCCACATTGCGCTTCCTCAACTGGCAGCCCTCATGTCGCCCTTGTTGTGCACAGTGAGTTCTCTGTATCCTGGCCTCATCCTGTCTCTGCCTGCCCATAGCCTCCCCCCAAGGTAGTCTCGCTAGGTCACCTGTTGGTCCACTGCTCATTAACCGCTTATTTCATTTGCATGTGTTATCAGTTGCCCGTAACCAAGGCAACCAGGGATGGCACTTGTGCAATCAGACAAGCGTTCCTCCCATCTGGTCCGGCCACAGTAGTGTTCTTCCTCACCTCACTCTTGTGGCAGCAAGAAATACATGAGCAGCAAAATCATGTATTTCCTTGTCATCAGTTTCTCCACGAGGACTCAGGAGCTATACAATTTTCTCTAGGTTTATCAGTTAACTTATATCTTATAAAGAAACTTGATATGTTTTCTCTTCTAGTAGATTGTACTTCCAGTCGGTGCACTCAACATACTTCAAGATCAGAAGAAAAAAATGTACAAACACACAGATTCACAGACAAGCATACACCTGTTCTTGGATCACCATTAATGAATGTGTCTGCTATGTGGAAGGGAAAAATCTTCAGTGGGATGTTTATTTATTTGGACATTTTCCCTTATAGGAAAGACAGACCTTCTGGGGTATAACCCATGAAAACTCTTACTTTCCATGAACATCCTCTCCTCTTCAGCTACACTCGGACTCTTTTGGAAATTTCATCCATTCTCCCATCTTTAAATACTATATATAATGAGGATTCTTATATCTGTATATGCAATCTGGAACACTCCCCTGAATTTTAGATTCATAAATTCACCTGCCTACTTGACATCTTTATCTTGACAGCTGTTAGGAATCCCAGTGTGAATATTTTTAAAGAAACCGAACTCCTGATCATTTCCTTATCCAAGATTTGTTCTACCTCAGCCATTCCCTTTTCTGTTAGAGGCAATTCCTTTTTTTCCAGTTTATTATGCCAAAATCTTGGATTCACCCTTTATCACTTTCTCTCTTCATCGCACATTAAATTGGTTATCAAATCCCATGGGCTGTCCTCTCAAAATATATCCAGGATCCAAGCAATTCTTAATCTCTTTAGCTACTACTAACTTGGTCCAGGGCTTCCCTGATGGCTCAGTGGTAAAGAATCTGCCTGCCAATGCAGGAGACGTTGATTCCATCCTGGGTCAGGAAGATCCCCCAGAGAAGGAAACGGCAATCCACTACAGTACTCTTGCCTTGGAAATCCATCAGACAGAGGAGCCTGGCGGGCTATAGTCCGTGTGGTGGTCAGGAAGCATTTAACAGGAGGCTTCCTGTGTGCTGTTTTGGATCTGTCAGGAATCCTCTGTTCCATATTAATTCAGGAATTAAGAGGAGAGGCAAGCCTCTCCCGGGGCTGAGGAATCCAGCATTTCCTTTGTTAGTTTTTCAATATGGTGAGAAGTACCCTCTTCCTTCTTATGAACCATATGGTAAAAGTGATTGTTTACAACTCTCTCTCTCTCTTTAATATGGATCACCTATGTTTTGTAAGTCTGGAATTTTTATCTTTGCTGAGAATAACTACAGTATATATGCCCACACCATGTTGATTAAAACACCTTTGCTCCATCAGAGCTTTGGTCTCCGTGTCTTGCTTTCTCTCTCTCTCTCCCTCTCTTTCTCTCAGGCTGATTTTCTGGAGCACAGAGACCCATCGTGCTCATTCTCCTGCCCAGGCTTCTGAGACCCTCTGGTGAAGGCGCACTGTGCCTTCACCCCCTAAAGAGGGCACCAGGTGCCTTCATGAGTGATGCAAGCCCTGTGTCAAAGGGCTTTATTTGTTTTCTGCTTAAACCAAGGAATATCAGCCTCTTTCTCTCTCTCTTTTACTTTATCATCAACTCTGGAACACCAGGTTCCGGTCCAAAAAGGACCTCAACATGTGGTCACAGAAGAGTTTACTCAGACTAAACAACAACTTGGTCCAAGTCACCATTATCCCTTTCCTAGATTATTTCAACTGGCTCCCACCCTTGTATCTTTCCATCTTTGTTGGTCATAGTATATTCTCACCATATGTACTAGTATGGGTGAGCTTTTGAAGCTGAGGTTAAACCTGTTAATATCCTCCAAGGACTTTCATTCTCACTCAGAGTGAAAACCAAAGCCCCTTCACAGCTTATGAAGGTCTAGTTGATTTCTCACTTCATTTTTTCTACCCTCTTGTTCTTGTTCAATCTATGCCAGCCATGCCATGCTCCTTTTGAAGGATTTGAACTTGTGTTTCCTCTTCTGGAAAGTTTTCTCACCAAATATTTATCCATATGTCTGGCTTTCTTATCTTCTTTAGGTCTATACTAGATAAAGGAGAAAGGAGGAGAAACTAATGTAAAAAAGGGGAAGTGAGCAAAACATTGTATAGTTCAGTTCAGTTCAGTCACTTATTCATGTCCTACTCTTTGCACTCCATTGGCTGCAGCATGCCAGGGCTCCCTGTCCATCACCAACCCACAGAGTTTACCCAAACTCATGTCCATTGAATCGGTAATGCCATCCAACCATCCTGTCTCTGTCGTCCCCTTTTCCTCCTGCCTTCAATCTTTCCCAGCATTAGGGTCTTTTCGAATGAGTCAGCTCTTAGCATCAGGTAGCCAAAGTATTGGAGTTTCAGCTTCAACATCAGTCCTTCCAATGAACACTCAGGACTGATCTCCTTTAGCATGGACTGGTTGGATCTCCTTGCAATCCAAGGGACTCTCAAGAGTCTTCTCCAACACCACAGTTCAAAAGCATCAATTCTTCTGCACTCAGCTTTCTTTATAGTCCAACTCTCACATCCATACATGACCACTGGAAAAACCATAGCCTTGACTAGATGGATTTTGTTGGCAAAGTAATGTCTCTGGTTTTTAATATGCTGTCTAGGTTGGTCATAACCTTCTTTCCAAGGAGTAAGCATCTTTTAATATCATGGCTGCAGTCACCATCTGCAGTGATTTTGGAGCCCAAAAATATAAAGTCTGACACTGTTTCCACTGTTTCACTATCTATTTGTCATTAAGTGATGGGACTGGGTGCCATGATCTTAGTTTTCTGAATGTTGAACTTTGAACCAACTTTTCACTCTCCTCTTTCACTTTCATCAAGAGGCTCTTAAGTTCTTTACATTCTGCCATAAGGGTGGTGTCATCTGCATATCTGAGGTGATTGATATTTCTCCTGGCAATCTTGATTCCAACTGTGCTTCATCCAGCCCGGCATTTCTCATGATGTACTCTGCATATAAGTTAAATAAGCAGGGTAACAATATACAGCCTTGACATACTCCTTTCCCAATTTGGAACCAGTCTGTGTTCCATGTCTAGTTCCATGTCCTGGTCAGAGCTTCCTGACCTGCATACAGATTTCTCTAAGGGAGGTCAGGTGGTCTGGTATTCCCATCACCTTCAGAATTTTCCACAGTTTATTGTGATCCACACAGTCAAAGGCTTTGGCATAGTCAATAAAGCAGAAGTAGATGTTTTTCCGGAACTCTCTTGCTTTTTTGATGATCCAGCAGATGTTGGCGATTTGATGTCTGGTTCCTCTGCCTTGTCTAAAACCAGCTTGAACATCTGGAAGTTCGCGGTTCACATATTGCTGAAGCCTGGCTTGGAGAATTTTGAGCATTACTTTACTAGCATGTGAGATGAGTGCAGTTGTGCAATAGTTCGAACATTTTTGGCATGCCTTTCTTTGGGATTGGAATGAAAACTGCCCTTTTCCAGTCCTGTGGCCACTGCTGAGTTTTCCAAATTTGCTGGCATATTGAGTGCAGCATTTTCATAGCATCATCTTTTAGGATTTGAAATAGCTCAACGGGAATTCCATCACCTCCACTAGCTTTGTTCATAGTGATGCTTCCTAAGGCCCACTTTACTTAGCCTTCCAGGATGTCTGGCTCTAGGTGAGTGATCACACTATCGTGATTATCTGGGTCATGAAGATCAATTTTTTTGTACAGTTCTTCTGTGTATTCTTGCCACCTCTTCTTAATATCTTCTGCTTCTGTTAGGTCCATACCATTTCTGTCCTTTATCAAGCCCATCTTTTCATGAAATGTTCCCTTGATATCTCTAATTTTCTTGAAGAGTTCTCTAGTCTTTCCCATTCTGTTGTTTTCCTCTGTTTCTTTGCACTGATCGCTGAGGAAGGCTTTCTTATCTCTCCTTGCTATTCTTTGGAACTCTGCATTCAGATGCTTATATCTTTCCTTTTCTCCTTTGCTTTTGGCTTCTCTTCTTTTCTTACCTATTTGTAAGGCCTCCTCAGACAGCCATTTCGCTTTTTTGCATTTCTTTTTCTTGGGGATGGTCTTGCTCCCTGTCTCCTGTACAATGTCATGAACCTCCATCCATAGCTCATCAAGCACTCTATCTAAAGGATCTAGGCCCTTAAATCTATTTCTCACTTCCACTGTATAATCATAAGGGGTTTGATTTAGGTCATACCTGTATGGTCTAGTAGTTTTCCATACTTTCTTCAATTTAAATCTGAATTTGACAATAAGGAATTCATGATCTGAGCCACAGTCAGCTCCTGGTCTTGTTTTTGATGACTGTTTTTGATGACTGTATAGAGCTTTTCCATCTTTGGCTGCAAAGAATATAATCAGTCTGATTTCAGTGTTGGCCATCTGGTGATGTCCATGTATAGAGTCTTCTCTTGTGTTGTTGGAAGAGGGTGTTTGCTATAACCAGTGCCCTCTCTTGGCAAAACTCTATTAGCCTTTGCCCTGCTTCATTCTGTATTCCAAGGCCAAATTTGCCTGATACTCCAGTTGTTTCTTGACTTCCTACTTTTCCATTCCAGTCCCCTATAATGAAAAGGACATCTCTTGGATGTTCGTTCTAGAAGGTCTTGTAAGTTTGTAGAACCATTCAACTTCAGCTTCTTTGGCATTACTGGTCAGGGCATAGACTAGGATTACCATGATATTGAATGGTTTACCTTGGAAATGAACGAAGATCATTCTTTCATTTTTGAGATTGGATCCAAGTACTGTATTTCAGACTCTTTTGTTGACTATGAAGGCTACTCCATTTCTTCTAAGGGATTACTGCCCACAGTAGTAGATATAATGGTCATCTGAGTTAAATTAACCCATTCCAGTCCATTTTAGTTCGCTGATTCCTAAAATGCTGACATTCACTCTTGCCATCTCCTGTTTGACCACTTCCAATTTGCCTTGATTCATGGACCTGACATTCCAGGTTCCTATGCAGTGTTGCTCTTTATAGCATCAGACCTTGCTTCTATCACCAATCATATCCACAACTGAGTGTTGTTTTTGCTTTGGCTCAGTCTCTTCATTCTTTCTGGAGTTATTTCTCCACTGATCTCCAGTAGCATATTGGGCACCTAACGACCTGGGGAGTTCATCTTTCAGTGTCCTATCTTTTTGCCTTTTCATACTGTTCATGGGGTTCTCAAGGCAAGAATACTGAAGGGGTTTGCCATTCCCTTCTCTAGTGGACCACATTTTTTCAGAACTCTCTACCATGAACCATCCGTCTTGGGTAGCCCTACATTGGCATGGCTTAGTTTCACTGAGTTAGACAAGGCTGTAGTTCACGTGATTAGATCGGTTAGTTTTCTGTGATTATGGTTTTAGTCTTTCTGCCCTCTGATGCCCTCTCTCAGTGCCTACTGTCTTACTTGAGTTTCTCTTACCTTGGACATGGGGTATCTCTTCACGGCTGCTACAGCAAAGCGCAGCTGCTGCTCTTTACCTTGGACGTGGGGTATCTCCTCACCACCACCGCTATAGACCTTGGATGCCGGGTATCTCCTCTAGGCTACTTGCGGCTCCAGCGCTGCATAGCCGCTACTCGCTGCTCCAGCACTGTGCAGCCTCCGCTCACCGCCCCCGCACCGCGCAAAACATTGTATAAATGTTTATTTAATTCAGTAAAGTCAGGCAACTATATAATTTTGTCAGAGATATACCATTGCTGTGAGATATATCATTGTCTAGGAGAATCCCAGGGACGGGGGAGCCTGGTGGGCTGCCGTCTATGGGGTCGCACAGAGTCGGACACGACTGAAGCGACTTAGCAGCAGCAGCAGCAGGTGATAGATAAAAATCCAGATAAACAAAAGGCATCTAGGAATAAAAATGAAAGTGGAATGAAATCTAAGAGAGTGAATAAAAAATAAAATGCAAAGATTTTACCTCTAAGTCCCCGAGAGGTCCTTTTGGCACAACCTCAGGAGTTCCCTTGTTATCCTGATATTAAATTAGAGAACTCCATGTAGGTAGCTATTTCCATTGTTTCTATTATGTTCATTCTGGGTCAACCTTTTACTGGATTGGAACGATGACAGTCAAACAGAAAAAGATAAACCGGAAAGTAGTGATTCAAAAGGTTAGGCTAAGAATTGAAATGTTCAAAAAGACGTAGGAGGATTTAAAATATTTTTTCAAAGAACCATTTAACAGGGAAGAACACCCTTTTCTAAATGTAAAAGTAGTGGCAGTAGAAATACTTGCTAGTTCACAGAATTGCGTTGGCTTGTAAGAAAGTTATTCCAGAATGAAATCCAAGTGCTTATCCTCTTCCTACTCATATGTCCTAACACAGAATATTTTGGAAATGTAGCAGGCCAGAAGAATACCACTTTTATCCAAATATTTATCTTAGTAGACTATCCTTAACCGAAATTATTCAAATGTTCCTTAAAATTGCTTGAAACTGGACAGCCTCTCAGGGTCTTATTTGATTGTATCTGTTATTTTTGTAAGCAAAGTGCCAATGGAGGATGAAAATTTACCTCATCAAAACGAGAAATGCCAATTTGAGTGCAGATTTTTTATTCTGTAGCAAAATTTCTGTAATAGAATTTGTCTTTGGGAATAGCCATTTGGGCAGGGTCTTTTATTTGCACAGATATAACACAAGGACTCACCCATTTCTCTTAGAGAACACTGTTTCTGACCCACAGTTAGTAATATGAAGTAGATATATGATTGTACCTTTACAGATTAAGACTTTTGGGGGGTTATTTTATTTTATTTTATTGTTTAATCTAGACATCCCTATCTACAGAAGAGTATTGTATTGTTCTTATGAGGGGTGTGTGTATATGTTTAAGAAAGAAATTAGAAGCTGAGACTGGTTGATGGCAAGAGAGATGAAGAAGCAAGTCTGACATATCTTCACCTCAGGCTGGTAGTTGGATCATTAAACAGAATGGATGGGCTTTGCCAGCAGCCTCTCCCTCCTAATCTTCTAACCCCTTACCCCCAAAGTGACATACCTCCAACTGTAACAACTCCTGTCAAATATTTCACTCATTCTGTCCCATGACTTGGGAGCCAGACCAAATCCTATTAAGGGGCTTCCCTGTTGGCTCAGATGGTATAGGATCTGCCTGTAATGCAGGAGAGGCAGGTTCCCTGGATTGGGAAGATCCCCTGGAGAAGGGAATGGCTACCCATTCCAGTATACTTGCCTGGAGAATTCCATGGATAGAGAGCTGGACCAAATCCTATAAACAAAAAGGTAGGGCATTCCCCAAAAGAAAATCTGTCTTCTCTGTCAAATCACTGAAGAGAGAAAATAGGGAAGGTTTTAGCCTGGAGGAAGAAATGGACTATGACCTGATGAGCCTGAATTGGAAACTTCTGATAAAGGGCATTTTTCTGAGAGGGGGTAGGCTTAGTTTTGAAACCTAGTGGCTGGACAATGTCAAGTAAAGAAAACTTGTGTAAGGGCATTTCCAACAGGTCTAGAAAGAATGATATCTGTATCCAGGTCTAAGCTTTTTTCCCTTCATTGTAGTTCTCTTCTCAGGTAACAACCAGCATATTTAATTATTCCTTGGAAATTCCCAGGAAATACTTTGAAAGTGTAGGGTCCATTCTTCCATTAAAAAATAAATGGATTTCTCAGGGTTCACCAGATGGGAAATAAGAATACGGGATTGGGAAAAGAATTCCTTCTGAAGGCTGGAGAGCCTGTGGAATTCTGAGGCATGCTTAATTATATAAAGGGAGCCAAATTTAGAGTCCTAAAGTCCTTCAGCCTACATATATTAGAAGAGGGGCAGTGCCCAGGAATAAGTCTTATCTTTGACACAGAATACCACCCCAGGGCCATGGTCACTGGACAGATTCAGTCACTAGCCTCAGTGATCAAATGCAAAGTCCGAAGTCACTTTGTGCCAGCTTTAGAGAACTAGTTTAAGTGTGTAACCCAAATTCTATAAGTCATAACAACATTGTTAAAAGATTAATAAAACAGTATTTCTCTGGTTCTGCCCTCACTGGTATTTTTGGGTTGCCAGCCTATCCTACTTTTGCCTCTGCAAACTTCCTTACAGAACATCACGTACTCCTTAGCCTAAACTAAGTTCTGCCGTCTGAGTTCTGTCCTCCCTCTGCTCCCATACAAGTTATTGCAGTCAGCGTCTCTTCTTGTGTGGCGACGGCCCCAAGGTTCAACTCCCAGGCTTCTGTCTCCAGTCCACACGTAAGCTGGACTCTTGCATGTGTCAAAGGCCTCCTGAAGGCAGGAAGTTTCCCTTCATCCCCACTTGCACACACTCTGCTACACGGCATTGCCTTCTGCTCTCCCAGTCTTACTGAGATTTTATTAGAGTTGTTTTCTTTTTCCTTTAAACTGCCTCTGTATTGAAATAGTCTCTTTCCAGAAACAATCCATGACTGCTAAGAGCTGATCCAGAGGACATGCTAAGAGGCAGACACTACACTGGACTTAGAGTTACCTCTGCCCTCTGACTTCACCCTATTTTTCTTGGCTTGAATCTGTAAACACAACTCTCTCTTCCAGTTGGATGAACCTTTCCTATTTGGCTTCCCTGGAGATTAGCCTGATAGGCCCAGACTTGAAGCAAAGTGAGCTTCTGATGGTGCTGGGAGTGAGAGATGTTGGGCTGGGAGCAAGTACATAAAACAGCCACAACCCTTTGATTATATGTCTCACTGTCTAATTGTTTGTTGTATTGCATATTTCATGTAACTTCTTCTAGACCCTTTTTGATGGTTATCTTAAAAATCATTAAAAGATAATGATTTAGGGGAAAGTTTTTCAAAAATGCAATCACTGTCCTTCTCCCTCCCAAGTTACCTCCTTCTGACTCAAAATCATTTGTATTTTTAGGCAAACCAAGCTGGAAACCCTGCCATAGGAAATATGAAAGCTTTTTCCTGATTCAACTTCTTTCTTTCATTGGACTATTCACTGAAGGAAGGTGGTAGATGGCATATATATACATACATAAATACATACATACATACACACACACACCTTTTAACCCCCTGAATTTAGTCTTCTGAAAGAGTTAAACCCTCAGGTTATATGGCAGATTTTTCAGACCTTGAAGCCAGTGGACATCAAATAAGCTAAGAAAGCATGAGAAGCCAAAAGGCCTGAGGAACATGGATAGACTTTTAATATTTTACTGGCCACTGAAAAGAAATTGTGCACTGCACTATTTAGAAATTCAGCCACTATTACATTTTGTAAATGGATATGCCTACATTTATAGATGTACATCACTGACCTGATGGACGTGAGTCCGAGTGAACTCCGGGAGTTGGTGATGGACAGGGAGGCCTGGCGTGCTGCGATTCATGGGGTCGCAAAGAGTTGGACACGACTGAGCAACTGAACTGAACTGAACTAATAGATGTACAAATAATTTATGCTAAGTTATGCTTGTTTTATTGCCAGGGATACTCACTAGGTCCTGGGAAATCCAGAAAACAGACTGTAACAGTAATTTCAAAAGCTTTTGCTAGACCTTGGAACAGAATTATCTGATGGTGGTAGCTCTTGTAGGATTTTGCCAATGAGACCAGAAATTCCCAGAAGCAAAGGGCTTCATTCCCTGTTAATTTCCTGCAAAGCTACATGGTTTTGGTTCTAATTAGAAAAGTAACTCATGATCAGAGTAAAACACTTTAAAAACACATAAAAGCATGAATAAAACAAAAATAGCTTATAATTCTAAAATCTGCTGATAAGTACTCTTAGTATTTCGGTGTATTCAATTCTATTATTTCCAATACTCTTTTATTGATTGATACACCTTTTTTTTTTTCTCACATTTTAACATCTTTGAAACAGTTGCATCTTATAATTGATGATTTGTTAAAATAATTATTGGAAGTGTTTTTCTCTTTCTTAAATATAGATATTGAAATGATGATTCATCTTAAAATCAATAATCACAAATTAGGTAATCATTTCAGACATGAAATACTGAATATATATGCACACATTTGTGAAGGTCTAGTTATATTTAGGAGAATTTATCATGGCTTTCTCCTATTACTATTTTGTATTCAAAGGAAAACACACTAGTAATCAAAACTAAACTAATCAAAATTTTCATTCCATTCTCTCAAAGGATATCGATATGAAACCCCAGTTTACTTCTTAAAATTCTTCTTTCCCAACTCCACGTTTCCAAATCTTTTTTTCAACCCTTCCCTATTCTCCCTTTTTCCCCAGTCTTCTTCACTTCTCCTTTCTTTAACCTCCATTATTTTTCCTTATTATTATTACTTTTTATTATTTTTTCTTATTATGATTAACTTCCATGATTTTTCCTTTTAATTATTACTCTTAAGAGTGAAACTGGCCATATCTGATGCAGTTTTCTGCATTACAAACACCCAGAAACTCAGCACTCAAAGAGGATTTTCATCAGAGGCTAATAAGTGAGAGAGTGAGAGAGATGGGATGGGCAAATATCAAAATTTCTGTAGCAAATGAGGGGAAAAGGGAACCATGATAATTATTATTATTTCTGACAAAACAAATACACAGATGCAGAGACATACATAATAATAGTCTTCTAGGTATCAAAAATATTTAATGTTTTGATGGAGCTTTTTGATTCAAAGTAGTAAAAACAATACAAAACAAAAGAAACAGAAACGCTAGTTTGTACATAAGGGGTTACATTTCCTATAATTCTTGCTCTTAACACTTGGCTTGTCATCAGAAAATATAAGTTAATAGCCATGTACTTTTTTCTTAATATGGAATTTTTCTTTTATATTAAAAAAATACTTGAAAGTATGTTATAACCTTGCTTTTGGCTCATCTGACCACCTGTACAGAACCTACCCACTGTTTCCTTGTGACCTTTGATAGATCCCACTCTATTGACACAGGTCTTGGAGGAGTTAACTTTCATCAGACCTGGCTTGTACCTCTTATCTTTTACTGAATATTTTCTCAGAGTATTCTCTGTTGACACATAATGAGAGAAGTTTAAATTGCCCACAAAGGCTAATACAGACTTCCATTCACTTCTATTCCATGCCTAATATCAGTGCCTTCCAAGGGGTAGGTCTTGGTGAACACAAGAGTACCTTGGAGGAGAAAGAGGGCATAGAGAGGGAAAATCAGGAGAAAGTAAACAGTCAAACCTGGTACTTGATCCTCTGTAGTCTAGTCACCCCTCCACCTAGATTACAGAGAGTTCACTATAAAATGTGGCTGGTTATACCAGGACCCTATTCTTTAAAAACTGAAGGACCTTATAAACTGTTTATACACAAGCCTGAATTTCACATTCGTCAGAAAGCAGAGGAATCTTCCCCCACATCTGCTCCTCAAATTATAGTAATCATAGAGCAAAGTCTCCAGACACATTTCTCCCCATTCACATTATTTACCTCTCTCTTCTTCAGATATTTTATTTACAAAAGAAACAAGGGTGAGAATGAGAGAGAGGCTTAATGTAGATAAATATCAGACAAATCAGAGCTGAGACTTGATCCAAGCAAAAAGGGAATTTGCTGTATGGCTCAGGAAACTCAAACAGGGCTCTGTATCAACCTAGAGGGGTGGGATGGGGAGGTAGCTGGGAGGGAGCTTCAAAAAGGAGGGGATATATGTATACCTATGGCTGATTCATGTTGAGGTTTACAGAAAAGAGCACAATTCTGTAAAGCAATTATCCTTCAATAAAAAATAAATTAGCTAAGAGAAAAAAATAAGGGAGTCAGCAGAGTGTAGCATAATTGCTTGTACACAATAGCACATTCACAAATGATACTTTAAACATTCTTTAATGTCAAGCAACATTCTCCCCAGGTCTCTTTATACTGCTGAGCACCAAGAGGTTGACATCAAGCCCCAGGTGACACCACCTCTAGGGCTAAAAACAGAAAGACAAGACAAAGGAGAAAGAAAACACAAGTCAGGGTTTGTGCTAGATACAGTTCACTAGCAAAGCCAACAGTATTCTATAATTTGGGCTGAGAAACAGCTTTTCTTATAATATTATTGTAAGTATCTGTAATAGCTACCAAAATTTAATGGGATTTCATTATACATGGAGTTGCGTATAAGAAAAGAAAATAGAGCATTGTCCATTCAAAGAGACAGTGTAAATCTTCCCTTTCTCACTGATGTCTGGGAAAGCACTCAAATAAGAACTGTGAAGAACTGGCAGGAAGATTCATTGAGAAAAGCACATTTGTCAATTGCTGGCTGATGTGGATAAGCAGAGTGAAACGAACCTTGGATGAGTTAAGACAGAGTCTTCTCATTAAGGCTCAACTGACCTACAGATTTCAGTCAGTTCCCCATGAGAGAAAAGGACAAAGACTCAGTCAGAGTTCCTTGCAAGATGCAACAGACCCAAGCATAGTGTTAGGTATACTGTAAAAGGCCTGAATAAAACAATGAAATAATAAAACAAAGTTAAAGAAAAAAGAAGGAAATAAAACTGTCCATAATCTCCACCCCACCGTTATAAACACTACAAACTTTGAACGATGGATCCATACATTTACCCATCTACAACTTAACTGTGGTGTTTTGAGCCCTATTTTTGTAGTAAGCCTCTCATTTATGACTGGCCACCTCACTTGGAGACTTGCCTCTCTCTCTGCTGGTCACCCCAAGGATGTGCCTTTTTTAATGTCTCCGCCCTTAAGGCCATTGTCTTTACATTCCCATCCCTTCCTCAGCTGCTCTTATTCATTTGTTCCACAAATATTTATTGAGTGCACATCGCTGGTGTAAGTCAGACACTCTTCCCTCCGAAGAGCCGGACCACTACCCCACGTTACTGAACTTAACAACTGAAGCTGAAGACACAGTAGGTTCCTGCAGAAGAGCTGCCTGCTCCCCGTCACCCAGACTTTGCCTGCGCACCGGCGAAAGATGCTCATACAAATGTTGCTACCTTCTTCCAGTCTGATCAGATCTCTTGTTTTTCAGTTGCCCAGTCGTGTCCAATTCTCTGCGACTACATAGACTGCAGCACGCCAGGCTCCCTGTCCCTCACCATCTCCCAAAGTTTGCCCAAGTTCATGTCCATTGTATCGGTGATGCCATCTAGCCATCTCATCCTCTGATGCCCTCTTTTCCTTTTGCCCTCAATCTTTCCCAGCATCAGGGGCTTTTCCAATGAATTGGCTGTTTGCATCAGGTTACCAAAATACTGGAGCTTTAACTTCAACATCAGTCCTTCCTGTGAGTATTCAGGGTTGTTTTCCCTCAAGATTGACTGGTTTGATCTCCATGCTGTCTAAGGGACTTTCAGGAGTCTTCTCCAGCAACACAGTTCGAAAGCATCAATCCTTTGGTGCTCTGCTTTCTTTACAGCGCAGCTCTTACAACTGTAAATGACCACAGGGAGGACTGTAGCCTTGACCATACAGACCTTTGCCGGGAGAGTAACATCTCTGCTTTTCAATACACTGTCTAGGTTTGTCATAGCTTTCCTACCAAGAAACAATCTTCTTCCGATTTCATGGCTGCAGTCACCATCTGCAGTGATTTTAGAGACCAAGAAGAGGAAATCTGTCACTACTTCCACCTTTTCCCCTTCTAATTTGCTATAAAATAATTGGGCCAGAAGCCATCATCTTAGTTTGTTTTTGATACTTAGTTTAAGCCAGCTCTTTCACTCTCCTCCTTCACCCTCATCAAGAGGTTCTTCAGTTCCTCTGCACTTTCTGCCGTTAGAGTGGTGTCATCTGCATATCTGAGGTTGTTGATGTTTCTCCCACCTATCTTGATTCAGGCTTGTAACTCACCCAGCCCAGCATGTCTCACGATGTTCTCAATGTGTAGGTTAAACAAGCGGGGTGGCAGCAGACAGCCCTGTTGTACTTCTTTCTCAATCTGGGACCAATCAGTTGTTCCATACAGGGTTCTAACTCTTCTTTCTTGACTCACATACAGGTTTCTGAGTAGAGAGGTAAGATGTCTCCGTGTCATGATGAAGGGGCCTGCATAACTCAATGAAGCAATAAGCCATGCTGTGTAGGGCCCCCACAAGACAGACAGGTCATGTTTCTGACAAAATGTGATCCACTGGAGGAGGGAATGGCAAACCCTCCCAGTATACTTGCCATGAGAACCTCATGAACTGTATAAAAACAAAAAGATCTGACCTCTAGCATCCCTGTAACCAAACTCCATCCTGAACTGCTCCGTCAGGTTCACCTTGCCCCTCAGATTCCCTGTGTACATTTTAACAGCTACACCTGGAACGGGGTCACACTGGAGTGTGTTGAAATACCCTGATTGAATAGTGTCACGTAGCAGCCTCAGCATGTACAATTATGAAGTGAAACCTTAGACCAGAATCTCTCAGAGAGGTTTCAGAAAAGGTGTCTTATTGCACACCAACTCAGAAAACACCAAGGGCATTTAATGCTATTTTAGCTTTTGAATTTGGTGAGGTACAGCTAGGGTGAAAAGAGATCAAGAAAAAGAAGACTAATGAGTCAGGAGTGTCTACTTTTTTGAGAGTCTGGTATCAGCGGGGACTTTATATACCTGGAAGGTATGTGTGTTTCATTTGCCTAATTTTGATTTAGAAAAAAAAAAAAAGAGCTTGTGTGGGCAGCAAGACTGACCTCAGGAGTCTAAACATGGGAGAAAACATAGAATGGTAGTGAGAGAGCATCAAAGATCAAGGTCAGCGGTCTGACGTTAGCCAAGTGATGGAACTTGACTAAGCCTTGAAGTCCTCAGTTATAAAGCAAGGAGATAATAATAATATTAATAATAGTCACAGTGAGTGCTAAGTACCAGACTTTAACACACAGTTGGTATTCAAACAATGTTAGGTGATATTAATATTAATGTTAATTAGTGGAAATGACAGCCTAAAGCCAAGGCTAGACAAATAATCCCTTATCTGAAATGCTTTGTGCCTCTTAGAGTAGGATTAGAAAACTTCACATCCCTTTCAATTCTGTGGCTCTCTGATTCCCTATGACATCCTTAGTGTAGGAGCAGTCACATAACCAAATCAGTGATGCTTCATGGAGCCTTGAGTGTTAGTTCTAAAAGATCTTATACGTCTTCATAGAACTGTTCAGCTTCTTCAGTGTTGCTGGTTGGGGCATAGACTTGGATTACTGTGATATTGAATGGTTTGGAAATGAACAGAGATCATTCTGTCTTTTTGACATTGCATCCAAGTACTGCATTTCAGACTCTTTTGTTGACCATGATGGCTACTACATTCTTCTAATGCATTCCTGCACACAGTAGTAGATATAGTGGTCATCTGAGTTAAATTCACCCATTCTAGTCCATTTCAGCTCGCTGATTCCTAGACTGTTGACATTCACTCGTGCCATCTCCTGTTTGACCACTTCCAATTTGCCTTGATTCATGGACCTGACATTCCAGGTTCCTATGCAATATTGCTCTTTACAGCATCGGACCTTGCTTCTATCACCAGTCACATCCACAACTGGGTGTTGTTTTTGCTTTGGCTCCATCCCTTCATTCTTTCTGGAGTTATTTCTCCACTGATCTCCAGTAGCATATTGGGCACCTACCGACATGGGGAGTTCCTCTTTCAGTATCCTATCATTTTGCCTTTTCATACTGTTCATGCAGTTCTCAAGGCAAGAATACTGAAGTGGTTTGCCATTCCCTTCTCCAGTGGACCACATTCTGTCAGACCTCTCCACCTTGACCCGCCCGTCTTGGGTTGCCCCACGGGCATGGCTTAGTTTCATTGAGTTAGACAAGGCTGTGGTCCGTGTGATTCAATTGACTAGTTTTCTGTGATTATGGTTTGTGTGTCTGCCCTCTGATGCCTCTCGCAACACCTACCATCTTACTTGGGTTTCTCTTACCTTGGACATGCGGTATCTCTTCACAGCTGCTCCAGCAAAGCGCAGCCACTGCTCCTTACCTTGGACGAGGGGTATCTCCTCACAGCTGACCCTCCTGACCTTGAATGTGGAGTAGCTCCCCTCGGCCCTCCTGCACCCTCACAGCCACCTCTCCTTGGATGAAAAAGATGTCCTTTTCATTTTATGTCCAAAAAAGATGCCCTTTTCATTATAGGGGACTGAAATGGAAAAGTAGGAAGTCAAGAAACACCTGGCAAATTAAGCCTTGTAATACAGAATGAAGCAGGGCAAAGGCTAATAGAGTTTTGCCAAGAGAACGCACTGGTCATAGCAAACACCCTCTTCCAACAACACAAGAGAAGACTCTACATATGGACATCACCAGATGGTCAACACCCAAATCAGATTGATTATATTCTTTGCAGCCAAAGACGGAGAAGCTCTATACAGTCAGCAAAAACAAGACCAGGAGCTGACTGTGGCTCAGATCATGATCTCCCTATTGCCAAATTCAGGCTTAAATTGAAGAAAGTGGGGAAAACCACTAGACCATTCAGGTATGACCTAAATCAGATCCCTTATGACTATAAAGTGGAAGTGAGAAATAGACTGAAGGGACTAAATCTGATAGCGTGCCTGATGAACTATGGACGGAGGTTCGTAACATTGTACAGGAGACAGGAATCAAGACCATCCCCAAGAAAAAGAAATGCAAAAAAGCGAAATGGCTGTCTGAGGAGGCTTACAAATAGGTAAGAAAAGAAGAGAAGCCAAAAGCAAAGGAGAAAAGGAAAGATATAAGCATCTGAATGCAGAGTTCCAAAGAATAGCAAGAAGAGATAAGAAAGCCTTCCTCAGCAATCAGTGCAAAGAAATAGAGGAAAACAACAGAATGGGAAAGACTAGAGATCTCTTCAAGAAAATTAGAGATACCAAGGGAACATTTCATGCAAAGATGGGCTCAATAAAGGACCGAAATGGTATGGACCTAACAGAAGCAGAAGATACTAAGAAGAGGTGGCAAGAATACACAGAAGAACCTTACAAAAAAGATCTTCATGACCAAGATAATCACGATGGTGTGATCACTCACCTAGAGCCAGATATCCTGGTATGTAAAGTCAAGTGGGCCTTAGAAAGCATCACTACGAACAAAGCTAGTGGAGGTGATGGAATTCTGGTTGAGCTATTTCAAATCCTGGAAGATGATGCTGTGAAAGTGCTGCACTCAATTTGCCAGCAAAAGATGAAAACTCAGCAGGGGCCACAGGACTGGAAAAGGTCAGTTTTCATTCCGATCCCAAAGAAAGGCAATGCCAAAGAATGCTCAAACTACTGCACAATTGCACTCATGTCACACGCTAGTAGAGTAATGCTCAAAATTCTCCAAACCAGGCTTCAGCAATACGTGAACCATGAACTTCCAGATGTTCAAGCTGCTTTTAGAAAAAGCAGAGGAACCAGAGATCAAATTGCCAACATCCTCTGGATCATCAAAAAAGCAAGAGAGTTCCAGAAAAACATCTACTTCT
>NW_011494878.1:1486714-1506689 GCF_000754665.1 Bison bison bison | reverse complement strand
GAAACCTATATGCAGGTCAGGAAGCAACAGTTAGAACTGGACATGGAACAAGAGACTGGTTCCAAATAGGAAAAGGAGTACGTCAAGGCTGTATATTGTCACCCTACTCATTTAACTTATACGCAAAGTAAATCATGAAAAACGCTGGACTGGAAGAAACACAAGCTGGAATCAAGATTGCCAGGAGAAATATCAGTAACCTCAGATATGCAGATGACACCACTCTTACGGCAGAAACTGAAGAACTAAAGAGCCTCTTGATGAAAGTGAAAGAGGGGAGTGAAAAAGTTGGCTTAAAGCTCAACGTTAAGAAAACGAAGATCATGGCATCTGGTCCATCACTTCATGGCAAATAGATGGGGAAACAGTGGAAACAGTGTCAGACTTTATTTTTTTGGGCTCCAAAATCACTGCATATTGTGATTGCAGCCATGAAATTAAAAGACGCTTAGTCCTTGGAAGGAAAGTTATGACCAACCTAGATAGCATATTCAAAAGCAGAGACATTACTTTGCCAACAAAGGTCCGTCTGGTCAAGGCTGTGGTTTTTCCAGTGGTCATGTATGGATTTGAGAGTTGGACTATAAATAAAGCTGAGCACTGAAGAATTGATGCTTTTGAACTGTGGTGTTGGAGAAGACTCTAGAGTCCCTTGGACTGCAAGGAGATCCAACCTGTCCATTCTACAGGAGATCAGTCCTGGGTGTTCTTCGGAAGGACTGATGATAAAGCTGAAACTCCAATACTTTAGCTACCTCATGCGAAGAGTTGACTCATTGGAAAAGACTCTGGTGCTGGGAGAGATTGTGGACAGGAGGAGAAGGGGACACCAGAGGATGAGATGGCTGGATGGCAACTTGACGGACATGAGTTTGGATAACTCTGGGAGTTGATGATGGACAGGGAGGCCTGGCATGCTGGGATTCATGGGGTGGCAGAGTCGGACATGACTGAGCGACTGAACTGAACTGAACCGATGGAGCCTTGGTGAGTCAGGCAGTGAACTAGATCCTTTACACATTATTTTTCATTCAAGCGCAAACTCTGTGACATATAATGATTGTCTTCATTTTGCAGATGAGAAAACTAAAGTTCAGGAGAGCAAATAAAGTGCTAGAGGCTATACTCCTTCTACGTAGGCAGAGGTTTAATCTTAACCTGAGTCTTTCAAACCTCAAAGCCTGTGCTTTTTCCAATATGCTGCACTTCTGTATGGAAATAGGAAATGAGTCATTCATCCTCAGATGGTATTCCAGGGGAGGAGTGTCTTTCCTCTCAATGGTCTGCTCTCATTTTTTGAGTTCCTTTAGTGACCAGTAGTAATACAAAATTAGCACCCATCTTTAAATCGATTGACTGGGGTGGGCTGCCAGCTATGGCTGAGGATCACATCTGGCTGGACACTCATCTAATGCACTAGCAGTCTCAGGGAATCCTGTAACAGATACTCTGATGGCAAAAAAAGTCAATAACCATTTTAGTACAGTGGGTTTGACATGGACCAATAGCTTTTTTCAAAAAACTCCTGTAAAACTGCGGGAATAAAGATCTTCACTGTTTTCACCTTTGAATAGGAAAAAGTGGCAGTTGAACTCATATTTAATGCTAACTCCACTATCTATGTAGCCACTACTTCCTGGGCCTTGGAAGCTGTAGGGAGATGGTGAAGATCCCAGGGTAACAATAACAATGGAAAATATGTTGACCAAGACTTGACCAACTATAGTTGCTAAGTACTAGATCATCCTCCCTTCCTTTAGCTTGATCCCAAATGTCTCAATGCACCCCCTTGAGAGCCTGTTACCTTTGGGTACTGTCAACACCATGTATCTGCAGTCTGCCTGCCAGCCTGACTGGTAAGCGACGAGTTCTGCCAGTAATGGTCACAGCCGTGGCTCCTACTGCCATACAACTGCAACTCTCTGAGGCTAGGCCTCCCAGACTGGGGTTTACATGCCTTTATATTGGTCTCTCCAAAGTGCCGTTGCCTGTTTTCTTTTAACCCACTCTTGAGGCAAATGGATCAGTTTACTTACCACTGAGTTGGATTTCACTTGAGTAGAATAGCCCAGATCACAACCAAAACTGAACTGCCAAGCTGACCGTAAGAGAGTATCCCCAGAGAGAACTCTGATGCAGAGTAGATGTCTGATGCAGTCAGAGTATTCCTTCTGGAGCGTGATTCTTGATGTGTGTCTGTCTGTCCTCTGGTGAGATGACTGGAGTTCTGAGGAGCCAAGAACTGATCACTCATTTCTCATGGGAGAATGATGAAAACTCATTGTACATCTTTATATAAATCTAATTGCTCCTTACTAGTAAAATGATGGACTAAGGTATTAAACATCTGATGTAGAAACTACTCAGTGGTTAACGTTTCCTTTGGAACAGAATCATCAGCAAAATAAGAAAAAGGTAATTTTCCTCATACTCCTTGCAAAAATGGTGTTTGTATTTCCTGTCTGAGGATTCTTGGATTCAAACAGTGGCCAACATACTTTTTGAGAATTTGTATAGGCTTATGCTGACCTGACACCAGTCCCATCCTGGGCTTCATTTGGTTAGGAAAGGGGTCCCAGACTCAAATGCATTCTGAGGCTCTGTGAGTAATATAGATGAATGCATTGTTTAAGACATAATGAGGAGGGGTGGTATCTATGGTAACCTGGAGTCAGCAGTTAGATATGTCCTTTTTAAAAGAAATCTCCAGCTGCCATCCAGCTTTAGCTGATTACTGCCATCTAAAAATACAGGTCCAGCATTATCAGATCATCAAATTAAAATAAAAATATGTAAATAAAGATGATAGAGGAAATATTTTAATTTTTAAATGTTGATAAGTAATATACTTAAGTATTTCATAAACCAGTAATTCCTGGACCAAATAAAATACATCTGGGAGGCAGACATGGCTTATATAGTTTGGGACCCAGTGCTAGTCAGTGTTTCCCGAGGTATGGTCCAAGGAACACCTGCATCAATGCCATTTTTTTAATGAAGTTTTAAAGGCCTACCCCAAACTGCTGAATCAGAATCTCCAGAATTAAGATGTAGCCATCATCATTTTAAATAAGCATTCTTGGTAATAAATAAATAAATAAAAGATAGGGGAGATTGGCCCAACATTGAGGTACTGGATTTTCCGAGATTAGAAGATCTGAGAGATGGACATGTTCCCATATCACAAATAACACAAAGACCCTACCTCTGTGTTAGCTGCTCCTCATCATCATCATTTGATCATTTGACCACATAATAGATATTTACAGATATTTATTGAACTCCTATTATGTGCCAGATTCTGTTCTAGGCACTGGGGATGCAGCACTGAATGAAAGACATTAAGACCTCTGCTCTCACGCAGCCTAATTCTAGTGGGGAGAGACAAGAAGGTAATCAGTAAAATCTAGGAAATGAGATTTTAATAAGTGCTATGGAGAAAAATTAAGGAGGAGGATAGGAATTCTGTGTGGAGATGGTATTGGAAGATGGAATTTGCCATTTTAGACAGGATTTTCAGAGAAGGCCTCATTGCCTTGAGCTGAGACCTTTAGAAGAGAAGGGGAGATCCACATGGAAATCTGGGGGAAGGCATTCCAGTCAGAGGGAATAGCAAGTGGAATGGCCCTCAGGCCTTTGTGATGAGTGAGATCCAGGAACAACATGGAGGCCAGATTGGCCAAGAACACTGAGCAAGCAGGTAGTGGGAGATGAAGCAAGAGGGAAGGGGCTACACTGTAGGGCCTTGTGGGCCAGGTAAGGACTTCAGCCCTTTCTCTCTCACAGAGACGCCGGAGGGTTGTGAGCAGAGAGTGACAGGATCGCTCTGGTTTCTGAGAAGGGCGAGGAAAGACTGTTTGAGAAGGTATAATAATCCAGGTGGTTTGGACCACAGGGATAGTGGTGGAGATGGTGAAAAGTGCTGAATTCTGGATGTGTTTTGAATGCAGAGCTAAAAGCCCTTGCCAGTGAATCAGATGGATGATGTGAGACAAAGACGAATCCAGAATGACATCAAGGTTTGGGACCCAAACAATTGTAAGAATGGAGTTGATATTTATTGGACTAGGACAGATTGTAAGAAGAGAAGGGTTTGAAGGGGAGAGTCTCTGAAGCTCAGTTTAGGAGATACTAACCTAGAAATGCCTGTTGGATATCTAAGGGTATTTCAAGTAGGCAGTTAGGGGTTCAGGTAAGCCTGTATCAGTCAGAATTCTCCAGATAAACAGAGCCAACTGTGTGTGTGTGTGTGTGTGTGTGTGTTGGGAGAGAAATGTATCTTAAGGAATTGGCTCACATGATTGTGAGGGGCTTGATGAGTCCAAAATCTGATGGGTAGGCCAGCAGTCTGGAGACACAAGGAATCTGCTGGCAGAATTCCTTTTTGTTCAGGGAAGGTCAGTCTTTGTTTTCTTAAGACCTTCAGCTGATTGATGAGTCCCACCCACATTGTAAAGGGAAATCTGCTTTACTCAGATTCACCAATTTAAATGTTGATCTTGTCCAAAATATACCTTCACAAAAATCATCCAATATAATGTTTGACTAAATGTCTGGGCATTATGGCCCAGCCAGGCTGACACATAAAATTAACCATCACATCATGATCACCATAATTAATCATAATTAAAATTTATTAGGTCTGATGCAGATGCTTTATGTTATTTAACACTTAACTCTTCCCCAGTACACCACAAGGCAGTTTTACTATTCCCATTTTATAGGTGACAAAACTGAGGCTATCAGAGATTAAGCAATTTGTCCATGGTCATATGGCCAGGATCCAATTCCATATCCAATTTCAGGGACTGTGATCTTCTCCACTACACCACCCTTGCCTCCCAAACCACAAGCTTCTTATTTCCCCAACATTCTATTCTGAGTATTTATGTCTTGTTACATTCTGTTCCTTGTGCCTGGAAAACACTCCCTCCATCAACTGAATAAGTTTTACCCCTTCATCAAAATTCAAGTTAAGGGTCACCTTCTCTAGGAAGCCTACCTTGGTTCCTCTCATACCTGGATTTTAGAAGCTCTTCCTATATGCTCTCAAAAGGAATTATCCAACTAAAATTGTGGATTTGCTGACCTTTCTTCTACTTTAGACTGTAACTTCTTAATAAATAAGGGGAACACACCTTTATTCATCAATGTATTAATATCTGCAGATCCTCGGAACCTAACCTGGTCCATGAAAAGTGCTGCATAAATGTTTGTTTCATGAGTGAATGATCATTGTGGAGAGGAAAGGAAGACAGCAGGGGACCAACGAAGGCTTAAGAGACTTAAAGGGGAAGCAGGAGAGGACAGAATTATAAGACATGGGGAGAGAGGTCTGGTGAATGATGCTAAGTGATGCAGAGATACTGCTAAGACTGAAAACTAAAAGAGGCTATTGGATTCATTGGGGAAAACTCAAAGAATGCCATGGAATGTAAGTGGCTTAGTGGTCTGGAAAAATATTTGTTATGTAGAAATTTTAATGGTATTAGCTGTACCAGCTGAGTCAGCATCTCAAAGAACTTGCAGTCTGATCTGGGACTTACAGAAAGTAGACTCTGAATAGGTATGTGTTAGGTAGCTGAGGGTGGGGGCTAGGGGCTGGGGGAGCTGGGATAAAATGGCAAGCAAAGAAGGATTACATCTTTAAAGTAAGTAGGGAGGATGTTGATGACATTGGAGAGTAACTGGGTAGCCCAGGTGTGGAAGGAAACAGTATAACCTGAAACAGGACATCGCACACCTGCCTTCCGTTCCCTGGCAGGGTTCTTCGCCTCCCTGACAGCTCACTGCCCATTAGCAAATAGGCAAAAGCAGCTCTCAACTCTCTAACATTCAAATCTCTGTGGTGTATAATTTACGTGTCAATTCCCCTGATGAAAAGTGCAGTAAGAACAAGTTTAGACATATTTCAAAGGATGAAAATATAAAATCTTGTAACAACTCAGTTTGTTTCTGTGATATCCTAGCCAATTCAGTGTGACCTAGACACTAAGAAATTTTTTCTCTGCTTACCTTGGAGCCTTAGAATGAATATGTAGTGGGTAAAAAATGATAGTTTCTCATTGAGAAATAAAATCAATGGCACATTACCAATTGAGGCTGGCTAACCACCTCACATTCCTAAATTTCCAATAGAAATGAAACATCATTTGGTTTTATAATTCTAAAGAAATATGCTGCCTTAAATATATGCTCTAGCTGTAAGCTAAACCACTGCATTTCTTTAATATTTCTCCGATACAAGCTATTTGAGCCAACTGCTTTTCATAACAGTGAGATTGGAGGCCTTTGAGCCTTCTACCAAATTACAGGGCAGAGATCAATCAGTTCACTGTGCTAAGTGGGCTCATTTTGCAGCACTAGCAGAATTATAGCTCTTTGGGGACCTGGTATTTCCATAGTAACTGCACAAGGTCCCAGCAATACACAGATCATAGCAAATACAGAAGTAGGATTTGTTTACTTCTTACACAGAGGCAGCAGAGAATATTTTGTTTGGATGTTTTATCTTCAACACATAATGTCTTCCGCGCTTCAGATGTTAATGCAAAGCTAGAGTTCAATATGCAAAATAGAGTCTAAATAATCTGCCGGATGTTGTGGGTTTAGCAACCAGAGTCCAGCTGACCTTTGAGAAGAGGGCTGGTTTCCTTTGTTTTCAACTCTCTCAGCCTCTATTGGTCACTTAGGAAAAGAGAGCTTTAATACGGAGCTTCCTTTCTGGGTCAGTTCAGTTCAGTCACTCAATCGTGTCCAACTCTTTGTGACCTCATGGACTGTAGCATGCCAGGCCTCCTTGTCCATCACCAACTCCCAGAGCTTGCTCAAACTCATATCCATCGAGTCGGTGATGCCATCCAACTGTCTCATCCTCTGTCATCCCCTTCTCCTCCTTTCTGGGTCAGTGGGCTACAAAGGCTCACAGGGAAACTCTTCCCATCCGTGGTTGACCTCATCAGAATGATCTTGTCTGCCAGAGCACTTCTGTTTTCTGGGCTATCTCTCCAGCTTGTGATGAAATACATTTGGTGCCTTTTGCTAAATTTACAGATGGATACCTCTGGGCAAAATTGTTTTCCTCAGGCTTGATGAGAAAATTTAAATGCAATTTACATTTCATATTCAACTATGACATGACAAATATTTAAAAATCTTTTCTAATACACTCATGACTTACAAAATACATTATTTACAGTGACCCCCTTTTCCCTGCACCCCTCTAAAACCTAAAAATGATAGAAAACAATGCAACTGCTTCTCATTATTCCCACTGTGTCTTCAGCTCAGGGTTTTAGAGCCCAGAGCCCTGTTCTGTGGAAATTCAAAATCATTAGATTTTTGGCTTCTACTCTAGTTCCCACACCTGTGCTTCCAGCACCCAGAGAGTAAAATGCTGTCCAAGTAGCCTCAGCAATAGCAGGAAACACAGGTGGCTCTTCTGACATGCAGTTACCAGAGGGTATGCAGAATTTAGTCACCAAGGGCTGAAAGTTTAAAAATATCCGTTTACCTGTGGCCACTTCTGCCAAATAAATCAGGTTCCAGTTTAACCACATCTTAACTTGAATATTGAAGAGAGGGAAAGATGTGGATGTGAATTAGTAGGAAGCCTTGAGTTCAGACTCTTCACTCCTCACTCATTGAGTTGATATTGATTTTTTATAACATAAATATTGCTATACTGAATTTACATTGAATTTTTATATTGCTGAGCCTTCCTTCACACCTTTAAAATCCCTTTCCGGCTAGGGTGTTGGAAGGATTGAATGACATAATGTATTGGAGGGCACCTGGAATGTGCCTCCCACATCAGATGCTTAATAAACAACTAGGACCGTCTGAACCTCTGAAGTAGATTGGGTGTCTACACTCACTTATTAAGAAAGAAGGCAACATCCTTCTCATAGTTCCATGGCAACATCCAATCAAGGCTTTTATAGAATCTCAGAGATGAAAGACAGTTCAGATGGGTTCTAGTTCTTCCTGGTGGTTGATTTGTCTCTGTATTGTCTCTGTCAAGAACTACTCATTCCAGCTCCTCAGGTATGAATATTTCCACATACAGAAGAATTGCCATTTCATCAGCCAGCCATTTAACTGTGAAAAATGGGGGGAAAAGGGCGGGGTGGGGAATAACTGTTTTGAGGATCAACTGTGTATCCAGCACTAGATTGATATTATACTTAGTCAAATGACTACTCTGTAGGGTAGATATCCCAATTTTAGGAAACTGAGGCTCAGGGGATAAATAATTTCACAAGCTCCATCAGCTTTATTTAAAAGAGCAGTGATCTCCAAAAGTGATATACTCTAAAATGTCAGAGAGTGGTCAAGTTTAGTAGAACTGTTCTTACCATTTGCACAATTCCAACATGTCTGTGTTCTTAGTGGAGATGGATAAAGACATATGTTTCGTCTTAGAACTCACACCTACTCTCCAAGTTTAACACTTGCCTGTCCTTGCATATGATTAAGTCAGAATTCCAGACACCCGCTGCCAGAAAGCAGTGAGATGTGCTTTCTACGGACTCTGAAATGAGAGCAAAAATTCATGTCATTCTCAAAGATTCTGTTGCTAATTGAAAGATAACTACAAGTTAGGAAAGCAGAGATTATGTTCTTTCTTGTTTGCCTGAATATTCCCAGTGCCTCATACAGTGCCTGAGACGTGGTGGTTAGTCAGCAAATAATGATGGATTAGTAAAACTTAGTGTTGAAGCTCCATTGTGATTTAATATAACCTTTCCTTAACTATAAGCAAGGTGAAAAGACAGCCTTCAGAATGGGAGAAAATAAATACAAATGAAGCAACTGACAAAGAATCTCAAAAATATACAAGCAGCTCCCACAACTCAATTCCAGAAAAATAAATGACCCAATCAAAAAATGGGCCAAAGAACTAAACAGACATTTCTCCAAAGAAGACATACAGATGGCTAACAAACACATGAAAAGATGCTCAACATCACTCATTATCAGAGAAAGGCAAATCAAAACCAAAATGAGGTACCATTTCATGCCAGTCAGAATGGCTGCTATCCAAAAGTCTACAAGCAATAAATGCTAGAGAGGATGTGGAGAAAAGGGAACCATCTTACACTGTTGGTGGGAATGCAAACTAGTACAGCCACTATGGAGAACAGTGTGGAGATTCCTTAAAAAACTGGAAATAGAACTGCCTTATGATCCAGCAATCCCACTGCTGGGCATACACACACTGAGGAAACCAGAAGGGAAAGAGACACGTGTACCCCAATGTTCATCATAGCACTGTTTACAATAGCCAGGACATGGAAGCAACCTAGATGTCCATTGGCAGACAAATAGATAAGAAAGCTGTGGTACATATCCACAATGGACTATTACTTGGCCATTAAAAGAATGCATTTGAATCAGTTCTAATGAGGTGGATGAAACTGGAGCCTATTATACCAAGTGAAGTAAGTCAGAAAGAAAAATACCACTATAGTATATTAATGCATATATATGGAATTTAGAAGATGGTAATGATGACCCTATATATGAGACAGCAAAAGAGACACAGATGTAAAGAACAGACTTTTCAACTCTGTGGGAGAAGGCAAGGGTGGGATGATTTGAGAGAATAGCACTGAAACATGTACATTATCATATCATATCATATGTGATATCAATATCATATGATATTATCATATGTGAAACAGATCACCAGTCCAGGTTCGATGCATGGGAAAGGGTGCTCAGGGCCAGTGCACTGGGATGACCCAGAAGGATTGGATGGGGAGGCAGGTGGGAGGAGGGTTCAGGATGGGGGACACATGTACACCCCGGGCTGATTCATGTGAATGTATGGCAAAAACCACTACAATATTGTAAAGTAATTGGCCTCCAATTAAAATAAATTAATTTTTAAAAATTTAAATATATATATATAAAACCTTTCCTTGAGTTTTTAAGCAAGCCAAATTGCCTTCTAAAGGGAGGGGTGGGGATAAGAATCAAGGAATCAAGTTTTTAGTTTAATTTTTAAAAGAAATTACCTTCTTTCAGTTTGTCTCCAAGGAAGCCACTGACTCTTGCCCATCGGACTCTCATATTTTTATTCCGATTTCGTCCGTGTTTCCATACACTTGACAGAATCATTTAGCCATCAGTCTTCCATTTAACTCAGTTACCTGACCTATAAAGAACCACTTATTATTTTAAAAATTTCTAAGAGGATAAATTTATGTTCTGTGTTCTTATTACAAAATAACAAAAGAAGACAGAAGGATGTTTTGGAGCTTATGGGTAGATTTATGGCATAGATGTGCTGATGGCTTCATGGATGTATACTTAGCTTCAAACTTGTCAAATTGTATACATTAATCTTATACAGCTTTTTGTATGTCTAAAAAACATGCCAATAAGTGGGAAAAGGACACCACATAGCTTGTTAGATCTTATTTCTGATCATGAAAGATTTTTCCATTATGGTCAGGATCTGGGAATGCAAATTCTACAACGCTTAGATCGCGGCTGGTAAATGAACCTGTTGTGAATCCTTTCATCCTGGGATTACATTTTCCATCCCTCCAACTTCCCACATTTGCCCTGTGTGCTCAAAGTGCTCAGAAATTTGGAGAGTGGGCATCCTATGAGAGCTTCTATTTGTGGTGAATCTACCTTGCCTCAATCCTCTTTTTCTCAGCTCAAAACACAAAAGGCTCCAGGGGGAATGACAAGTCCCGGATATCTTTTTCCTTGTTTAACTTTTATAAAATATTTTCCTTGGCGAGGTCCTGGACTGATTCTTCTCAAAGCATTTTTCCTTGCTCCTTGTCCTTTCCAGACCTCCTCTGAGGCCAGGACCAGTTTCCCTGATGAAAGGCTGACCCTTCGTTCTCCTTTGGAACCATCCGGTTCTTCCTGCTTCACAGCTCACCGCTCATTCCTAATCATTCTCTCTGCTCCTCCTTGCCTCTCACCGATATATTTTCATTTTGTTTTTCCCCCAGAAATCATAAGCCAGGATATCATCTGCCAAGATAGGTTTGGCCTTTGGAATAAAGTTTTCCAGTGTCCTACCACATTTCCCAGGGGATGGCAAGAATTCTTAAGCTCTAAGAAAGTGTATTTTTCACTGATATGTTAAAAGGAAAGGTTGTGCTCTCTGAAAATACCTCTGTACCTCAGGAAGTGCAATTAAATCCTCAAAAAAAAAAAAAAAAAAGTACCTTTTCTTCATCTTAAGAGCATTTCTTCATTCCCTCTAAAACAGTACATAATTTCAAAAATTGGTTGAAGTAGTACAAGCGGCACATTATTATGCATTTCTAACATGCCAGTCTGTACATATTTTCAAGTTTCTTAAGTGCACACTGCCATTTTATCTCACTAGTAATGTGTTTGTGATTTGAGGTCAGAAAATTCTGTTTCTAATTTCTTGCAGCGACGACTGAAAAAGACATTAAACCATTTTAGTCAATAAATGTGCATTAAATGCTCTCTCTGTGCTGTGACGTGGAAACATTAACCACTGAACATGCAGAGCCTGCACTTTCATTGTTTCTCTGGAACCTGCTTAAATTGATGAAATGGATATCTCCTTACTGTCAATACTATTTCCTACTACAAGCCAGTGCTGATTTGATCCTGAGTTCTCCTGTGGTCTCCTAAATATGCCTGAGGAGCCTAAATAAGAAAAATTAAATGTCCACAGCCCTCAGTGTTCTCCACTACTGATACAGATCACTGGCCTGTGTAGTAAGTAGTTCAAAGACCTGATATTCACTTCCTGAAGCCTCCTCCTCTTTCCACTTCAACAGAAAGAGAAATATTTGGTCAAAATCAGAGAATCCAATTTGATCGCATGATCTAGTGACAGAGCTTTCAAACCGTTTGAAACAAGGATTCTCAAATTTAGTTGCTATTAGTTTCACATGGCGGAGAAGGCAATGGCACCCCACTCCAGTACTCTTGCCTGGAAAATCCCATGGATGGAGGAGCCTGGTAGGCTGCAGTCCATGGGGTCGCTAAGAGTCAGACATGACTGAGAGACTTCCCTTTACCTTTTCACTTTCATGCACTGAAGAAGGAAATGGCAACCCACTCCAGTGTTCTTGCCTGGAGAATCCCAGGGACGGGGGAGCCTGGTGGGCTGCCGTCTATGGAGTGGCACAGAGTCGGACACGACTGAAGCGACTTAGCAGCAGAAGTAGCAGCAGTCTCGCATGGGGTACTTGCTTTTCCCACATTATCAGAACTTTATTAAGATAATCATTGTTCACATTATTCTCGGCATGGACATTTTGAGGTCAATAACTTTGTTTTGTTGTCATTTTTGTTGTTTAAATAAAATTTTATTTTGGAATAATTTTAGATTTCCAGAAAAGTAGAGTTTTCCTATACCCCTGACCTACTTCTCAGTTTCCCCTCCTATTATCATCTTACTCTATTGTGGTACATTTGTCAAAATTAGGAAATGAACATTTGTAAATTAGTATAAACTATAATCTGGACTTTACTCAGATTTCACTGATTTTTACTTTTTCTCTCCCAGGCTCCAATCCACTGCATTTAGACATTACTTCTAATCTCTTCTGGTCTAGCTTTCTATCTTTACTTGCTTTCCTTGAAAGCCTTGAGGAGTCCTAGTAGGTCATCTCATGCCAGTTCTTGTTCTAGTAGAACATCCTTCAGTTTGGGTATGTCTGAGACTGGAATTGTAGGTTTGTGGAAAGGTACCCCTGAGGTGAAATGCCCTTTTCATCACACTAGAGGATCCATGATAGCACTTAACACCTTTGGGAGTGTTAACCATCACCACTTAGTGTTTTCCAGGTTCCTCCATATAAATAGTTACAATTTTTCCCTTTCCCTACTTTATTCTTTGGAAACAAGTCACAAAGTCTAGCCCATTCTCAAGCAGGTGAGGGAAGAATTAAGGTCTGCCTCCTAGAAGGGGTAATATCTACACAAATTACTTCCTGCTACTCTGTAAGAAAGATTTGTCTCTTTTTCCTCCCTTATTAATTCAGTTGTTTAATTATATCAATATGGACTTATATTTATTCATTTCACACTTTGGGTTATAATCCAACACTATGTTATTTATCTTGTTTCTCAAATATTTCCAGCTTTGGCCATTGGGAGTCCTTTCAGGTTGGTTCCTGTGTCCCTGTGACATGACCCCATCCTTTTATTTTTTGAACACTGCCTTACTTTCTGGCAGTACAAGATGCTCTATGTGTATTTTGTATTTTCCTTCCCATTTCTTTAAAGTGACCTAGTTGCTTTTATCGGGGGAATGATAATGATAAACCAAGATCTGAGAATTGGGAATGCTCACTGCTTTCAGCAAACAGAGCAAAGAAATATGTATCTGTATATTAGTCTACTTACAAACATATTTTTGAGGCTTCCGTGATGGCTCGGCAGTAAAGAACCCAACTGCCAATGCAAGAGATGTAAGAGACGTGGGTTCGATCTCCAGGCCGGGAAGAGCCCCTGGAGGAGGGCATGGCAACCCATTCCAGTATTCTTGCCTGGAGAATCCCATGGACAGAGGAGCCTGGTGGGCTACAGTCCAAAGGGGCACACTTAGTCTACATATAAAACACATATTTGTAATTCTGTAGTGTTCACCTGTCTCTCTCTGTGTGTAGCTAAACATGAGTTCACACTGATGTCTCTGACTCCAGCCCACAAGATTCACTCTAGCCTTGCCTTCCTGCTTATCTGTAACTTTCCTCTCTGACTGAGAAAATTGACGGCTGCCACCCACCAAACATTTACTTATTTTTTGATTACAGTATACAGAAAAAAAGCAGTTTCAAAATTTTTAATCCACACCACACCTGAGGAAATTTTTTTTTCTGTCTTTTTATTTATTTATTTACTCTTTTAATTTTATTTTATTTTTAAACTTTACAATATTGTGTTAGTTTGCCAAATATCAAAATGAATCCGCCACAGGTATACCTGTGTTCCCCATCCTGAACCCTCCTCCCTCCTCCCTCCCCATACCCTCCCTCTGGGTCGTTCCAGTGCACCAGCCCCAAGCATCCAGTATCGTGCATCGAACCTGGACTGACGACTCGTTTCATAAAGCACCTCATATCCAAGGCACATGAGACCAATTAACTCAATTCTTGGGACACAACCCAGACCTTAGCTTAAATTTTCCCAGGTGACTTCTATGTGTAGCCACAGTGAGAATCATAGGATAAAAATGTTTAGAATACATGAATGGGTTCTTTCTTGCCTTTCTCTGCCTGCTGTTTGCTTCCATATGACTGAAACTGGAAGGGCTGAGAGCTGCTTCAAAATGCAGGAGGTACAGACAGCTTGCTCTCCCAGGATAAGCTTTACCTCCCCACATAGGTTCAGCTGCAAGGGATTTATTTTTCCCTTCCGCTTTGACTCCAAGGCTTCAAATACTCTGGTGATGGCAAATTGGCTTTCAGGTGAACTTTCACATCAGCATGTATGCTCTGACTCTGGCTTAGGCAGGGAAAACCGGAGCAAATCTCCTCACAGCCTGCTTAACTAATGCTCAGATTACTTAAGGAAGAAAGTGTCTACCAAATGTGTCACAGAGCAGATAACTAGTGTCACCATGAGAAGTGATTTGTAGAGTAAGACCACAGCTAGGACTAAAGTGTTCAGTTGCTCCGTCATGTCTGACTCTTTGCGACCCCATGGACTACAGCTTGCCAGGCTTCCCTGTCCCTCTCCCAGAGTGTGTTCAAATTCATGTCCATCTAGTCAGTGATGCTATCCAGCCATCTCATCCTCCGTTGTCCCCTTCTCCTCCTGTCTTCAGTCTTTCCCAGTCTTTTCTCATGAGTCAGCCCTTTACATCAGGTCACTTCCCCTTTGTTTGCATATTTCATACTTGTGGACCCATGAAGAAGAGCCACTCACTAGTCAAGAAAACGTTTCTGGATAACCTAGTCTAAATGAATATAATGTCTTATTTAAAAAATAAACATAGGCAGGTGGGAACAAATCATTTATATAATACAAATTATTTTTTAATTTAAACTAGATTTAGTTTTTAATTAACACCTAAACATAGTTTAAACAATTCAAACCATGCAGAGGAGTCTAAAATTTAAAATCCTCCTCTTTGTCCCACCTTCAAATCCATCTCTCCCTGAAGTCATTGCTTTAGGTATTTCCTGGTTTTTAGATTTTTCTAGTGTTGACTATTACAAATTTAAATAATATATTCATACTTCTCTGGCTTGAACTGTCAATATTATGGAGTTTTTATAGTCCTGTTAAAAAACTTTGTGTTTCTCTCTGAATCTGATTGGAAGCCACTGTGTTCCCCAGCATACCACATGCATAATTTTTTTGTCTTCAAACAAACTTTTTAAATTTCAAGATAATTACAGATTCACCTGCAGTTGTAAGGAACAATACAGAGACACCTCTACACCTTTCACCCACTTTCCCCCAAAGGTAGCATCCTGGGTGACTGGACTGTTATGTCATTACCGCAACATTGACATTGATCAAAACACCCAGTGATGCAGATTCACCAGTTTTACGTGCCCACCTGCCTAATGAGGGTATTACGATTTATGAATTTAGTCACAGGTGTAGGTTCCCAAATCCACCAGCACAGTGAGATACAGGACAGCCCCATTATGCACTGTTATTCAGTCACTCAGGTGTGTCCGACTCTTTGCAACCCCTTGGAATGCAGCACTCCAGGCTTCCCTGTCCTTCTTTATCTCCTGGAGCATTCTCAAACTCATGTCCTTTGAGTCGGTAATGCCATCCAAACATGCATAATTTTTTCAAGACACTCTCCTCTACCTTGCACAGAAATGTGAGGGCTGTGAGGTGACATTCTTAAGAGTCCAGAAACCTTTTTGCCTAGCTGAGAGGATCTACGAGGTGTCGACTGAAAAAAAAAAAATGCACAGCCTAGAAGTTGAGAGTTACATTTTATTTGGTGCACAAAGTTGAAGACTTAAGTCCAGGACACAGCATCTCAGCTAACTCTGAGAGGATGCTCTGAAGAGGCAAGGGTGGGAGCCAGGATATATAGGAATTTTTGCAACAAAGACCAGATAGTCGGAACATCAAAAGATTATTGTTAGTTAAAGAAAACCAGATATCTCAAGTTAAAAAATAATTAATGAGTTCATTGACTTTCTACTACAAAAGATGAGAAATTGAACACATTTATACATCCAACCACTTCCATCTCTCTAGCCTTACTTTTATTAGTTATATATATTTTTCACAGTTTTTCTTTTATAGTCATAACTGTTTTGTTTTATAGTCATAACTGTCTTTTGTGCTTTTGTTGTCTCTGAGGTTAGTTTCTCTTTTTGCTCATCTTAGTTAAAAACTATTATGCTCTTAGTTTTTTCTGAATGTCATATGATCTTCAGTTTTGGGTTTTTTTTTTTTAATGATTGACAAGTTAGGTTGATTACTAGAGGTGCCTGGATTGGTTTTCTGTAAAATTAGGGTATTTATGAGGAAAAGAAAGGCTAATTTAAGAACAAGAAATTCACTAGGAAGATTCAGAGTGATATACAGAATTGAAGACAGGGAGCTGCATCTGAAGGAGAGGTACCAGGCAGCCACACTGTAGAGTTCGGGTGCTATAGACTGAATGTTTGTGTCCCCCACAAAATTCAGATGTTGAAACCTAATCTCTACTATGTCGGTATATAGAGGTGGGGCCTTTGGAAAGTTGATTAATGTCCTCATAAAAGACCCCAGAGAGCTCTTTCTCCTCTTCCAGCATTAAGTTGGAGGCATGCCCTCAAGCAGACACTGAATCTCCTGGTGCCTTGATTTTGGACTTTCCAGCCTTCAGAACCATGAGAAATAAATTTTTATTGTTTGAGCCACCTGGTCTAATATACTCATTGTAGCAGTCCTAAAAGACTAACACAGTGGGTCTGCAAATAATTACTCAGTGCTTTGCTGAGTTTTAGCTGTAAGGGTGCTCCCTGAAAAAGGGGTATTTGTGCCTCTTTGGGGGAGAAATTGTGTGACATCCCCTGATCTTTTTCCATTTTCTTTTCTTTCATTAACCTGGTTCCATCTACTTTATAATTTCCAAAGATTTCCTCAAATTTTTCTGGTTTACTGCTAATTGTCTTTTTTTATTCTAGAACTCTTATTATCACTTGCATTTTCAATTCACTCTCTTGTTTCAGTAGAAATTTGGGATGTTTGAGGTAGATGTAGTTGCTCATTCCAGAATTTTGACACGGGTTCAAAAATATTATCTTAATATCATTTTCCATTTCTTAAAAGTACCCTGTTTTCCATAATTTCTAATAAAAATAACAAGATATTTATTAGCCAGATGACTAAGTTTGGACATCTTTATATTACGATTGTTCTTGGAACACATGATAATAATACGACATTGAGAAATATTTTTTCATTATTAATACTAACTGGAATAAATTGCTTTTACTTTCTCTTACTTTTAATACATTATTTTTTTTAACCAAAGACTGCCAAAACTGAGTATCTCCTTTCTTTCAAAATTCTCTCAATTGGCATTTTTCAAACACCTGCTGTATAACAATTTGTTCATGTTGCCCCTAAGAAAAATGTAAGTTCTTTAAATGAATTTTAAATTCAAGGAATACTGATTTATATATAGTTTAATTCAGCATAATTTTATATGCTTTATAGTATTTTTTATGTTTGGAAAAATGTCAATATATTAAGAATGATAAATAAAACTATGACATAAGAAAGTACTGGAACACATCAATGAACTTTTAATAGGAAAAGTCATAACAAGTCATTAAACTATAAATTTCAAAGAATACATTCAATTTTTCAAATTCTAGATGGCAAAAAACATCATCAACAGAATGAAAAAAAATAAGCCACAGACTAGAACAAGGTATTTGTAGTGTATATTAGCCATAGGGTTCTATCTAGAATATGTAAAGAATTTTGACCAGTTGAGAAAATAATATAGAAGAAAAGCAGTGTAATAGAAAAATGGGCAAATAACATAGATTCGAAAAGGGAGAGATATTGGAATGATAAATATTTGAAAACATGTTCACCTTCACTGTAAATCAGATAAATGTTACTTAAAACACATGCACATAAATCCATTTTTACCCATAAAATTGGCAAAAATGGAAAAGTTTGGCAATATCAAATATTTTGTGAGAGTGAAAAGAAAATTAGTTGTTTTTGTATATTGATAGTTAAATTGATATACTCACTTTGAAAAATAATTTGGTTCAAAAATGGATAATTCATATACACTGTGATCCAGCAATTTCACTTCTAGTTGTATACCTTTGAAAGTGTGTCTCAAGCTTTGGTCAGTATCACCTGAGTTTTTGTTGAAATCTCCAGTTCCCAGGCTCCATCTCAACTCTACTGTCTCACAATGGTGAATGGAGCCCTCCTAGATACCTTCTGTTCATCCCTCCAAACCCACTCTCCACCTTGCCCACCCTATTTTCTGCTCCAGAAGGCTAGACTTCGTGATAATACAACCGGATACCATTGCCCTGGCTTTAGGTTTGGCTTAGCCAAATGGGAAGCACTGACAGGAACTCGCATGTGAGGTTCAGATATTTAATTCCTTCCTGGAAGGTCTCCATAGATGAGCTCTCCTGCAGTTCCTCTTCCCTTCAGATCTCGGTAGCCAGAGCTCAGTTGCTACTGATTCCAGATAACTGTACTATTCCTTGCTTGACCAAACCAGGGATCAACAAACCACCAGGCTGTTTCTGCACAGCCCTTGAATTCACAATATTATTTTACACTTTTTAAGGATTGTAAGAGAGAAGACAAGGAAGACTATGCAGCAGATTGCACATGACCCACAAAACTTAAAATTTTACTGTTTGGCCCTTTACAGAAAAAATGTTCCCACTCATGACCAAGCCTTTACCTTTACTTTTGAAGATAATTTCCTTGTAATTTAACCTATTGCAGCTGGGCGTTTTTGTTTGTTTTGACTTGTTTTAGTTTTCCAAATTTCCTGCTTGGCCCTTGACTGTTATGGAGGAACCTGGGAAGCTATATTTGTAATAAGTGACCTCAGGTGATTTTACCTCCAAGGAATTTTATCTTTCAGTAGTTTGTATTAATGTGCCTAAGGAAATATTTTGCCAGTTTTTATAGTAATAAAAAAGCAACTATCCATCAAAAGTGAATTTTAAAAAATGGGATACAATTAGATGGAGGGTACCAATGAATAATATATCATAATGAATAGGTCTCAAATACATGAAAAAGAATAATCAAGTTATACAAACATGTAAAGAAAAAGCGATGCATATAAATTTTAAATTGTTGTTTTAAACAAACAATAAATATATTGTTTGCAGATTAATGTGTACATTGGTTATTAGTACTTCTAGGAGATGGAGGATATAGGTTTACATGGAAAAAAGGATCCGTAGTAGTGATCAAAGTCCGCCTTGCAGCTGATAGTCTTTGTATGGCTCAGGTTCTGCCAAGCAGAAGCGCTGTGTGCAATTGCAGCAGGGGAGAGAGCTTTGTGAAATGGTCCTTCTGCGTTGGGAAATACGTGGTGGTGAAAGCGTGTGAGTCTTCTGAGGCACTGTAGCAAAATTTTAGCTTTAGAACTCTATCCTCATAGGTACTGAGTAACAGATGGCAACACAACAGTGATGCTTCTGCTACAAGAGCCTCGTGAGGTAGCTGATCAGGTCTTCTCGCTGCATTGATCCTGGCTCTGTAGCATCCAAGCCTAGTATTTCACCCTGTGTGAGATTCTATGAGCTACCTTATAGCCCTTTTAAAAACCCCTTTCAGTCTTATGGACTCTGTGGGAGAGGGAGAGGGTGGGGAGATTTGGGAGAATAGCACTGAAACATGTATAATATCATGCATGAAACGAGTCGCCAGTCCAGGTTCGATGCACGGTACTGGATGCTTGGGGCTGGTGCACTGGGACGACCCAGAGGGAGGGGAGGGGGGGGGAGGGTGGAGGGTTCAGGATGGGGAACGCGGGTATACCTGT
>NW_011494878.1:1475070-1486614 GCF_000754665.1 Bison bison bison | reverse complement strand
AAAAAAGTAAAAAAAAAAAAAAAGATGGGAATGACAGACCACTTTACCTGTCTCCTGAGAAACCTGTATACAGGTCAAGAAGCAACAGTTAGAACCTTAAAAAAAAATAAAAATAAAAACCCCTTTCAATTTAAACTAGTAGTTTGGGTTCTGAGGTGACAGTGAACACACAGAGACTTTAGTTTTAATCTGTATTGTTTAATTTCTTTAAAAGCAAACATGATGAAACATTGTTATCTGTGTGTTATGAAAATAAAGTTTTAATTATGCTTTGTAATTTAAAATTTTCTGTAATCTTCTTCCTCAAAAAAATCTAATCTCTACATGGAACATATATTAGCTCTCTACTATTATTCTGGGCTGTGTGCTGTGCTTAGTCGCTCAGTCGTGTCTGACTCTTTGCGACCCCATGGACTGTAACCCTCCAGGCTCCTCTGTCCATGGGGATTCTCCAGGCAAGGATGCTGGAGTGGGTTGCCATGCCCTCCTCCAGGGGAATCTTCCCAAACCAGGGATCAAACCCAGGTCTCCTACATTGCAGGCGGATTCATGACTGAGCCATCAGTAAGCCCCTAATATTACTCTACTAAAGATTAATCAACCATTCACAACAGCAAGCTGTTGTGTCAACCCAACACAAAAAGAAACTATTACAGTCCTGTATTTAATAAGTATCCTAAATAATATCTACTCTTGCCTGTCTTCTCATCTTTTCCTATAGCATTTCTAATTAATAATTTCCCCAAATTAAATCACCCTAAGGATTTTCCTTTTTTACTGAGCTATAATTTAAATATTATATTAGTTTCAGGTATACAATACAAGAATGAAATATTCATAAATATTGCAAAATGATCACCACAATAACTTAACATTCCTTATCATGCATAGTTATAAATCTCTCTTATGATTAGAACTTTTAAGATCTACTCTCTTAGCAACTTTCAAATATTCAATACAGTATTATTAACTGCAGTCACTATAATGTACATTATATTTCTGTTGTTCATTCCCCCCGTTTTGTCCAACTCTTTGCCACCCCATGGACTGTAGCATGCCAGGCCTCCCTGTCGTCACCAACTCCCAAAGTTTGCCCAGATTCATGTCCGTTGCATCAGTGATGCCATCCAGCCGTCTCATCTTCTGATGCCCTCTTCTCCTTCTGCCCTCAATGTGTCCCAGCAATCAGGGACTTTTCCTGATGTTCGCTGTTCGCATCAGAGACCAGAATACTGGAGCTTCCCCTTTAGCAGGTGGCGCTAGTGGTAAAGAACCCACCTGCCAGTGCAGGAGACGTAAGAGACACAGGTTTGATCCCTGGGTCAGGAAGATCCCCTGGAGGAGGGCATGACAAGCCATTCCTGTATTCTTGCCTGGAGAATCCCATAGACAGAGGAGCCTGGCAGGCTACAGTCCATAGGTCACAAAGAGTTGGACACAACTGCACTCACACATTGCACTTCTAGGACTTATTTTAAAACTGGAAGTTTATACCTTTTGACCTTAACCCATTTTGCCCACCTCTGGCAACACCAGTCTCTTCTATCCATTAGTTGTGTGTTTTGAGGGATTGGAGTTTTTTATATTCCATGTATAAGTGAGATCTCGTAGTACTTGTCTTTTTCTGTCTAATTTATTTCACTTAGTATAAATTGTGAAATATTCAGGGTCTGTTCAGGGTCCATTCATCTTACAGCAAATGGCAAGATTTCACTATTTTTTGTGGCTGAAGAGTATTCCTCTGTGCACATGTGAATGTGTTTATCACATTTTATTTATTAGTTCATATGTTGAGTTAGGTTATTTTCATATCTTGGATACTGTATATAACGTTTTGGTGAGCAAGGGCTGTATATAACTTTTCTAGTTAACATTTTTGTTTTCATTTAATAAATACCCAGATGTGGAATTGCTGGGTCATAGAGTAGTTCTATTTTTAATTTTCTAACAAACTTCCATGGTGGCTTCACTGATTAACATTTCCTCTAAGAGTGTGGAAGGACTCCCTTTCTCCATGTCCTTTCCAAAATTTTTCATTTCTTGTCTTTTTGATAATACCCATTCTAATAGCTGTGACATTATGGATATCACCATTGTGGTTTTAATTTGCATTTCTCTAACGATTAGTGATGTTGAACTTTTTATTATGTGCGTGTTGGCCTTCTGTATGTCTTCCTTGGAAAACTGTCTTTTCAGATTCTCTGCCCAGATTTTAATTGAATTTGAGTTTTTATATTGAGTTTTATGAGTTCTTTATTTATTTTGGATATTAATCTTTATCAAATATATCATTTGCAAATATTTTCTTCCATTTGGTAGGTTGCCTTTTCATTTTGTCGATTCTTTTTTTCTATATGAAAGCTTTTTAGTTTAAAATGGTTCCCCTCTTTTTTTTTTTTTTTTTTCTTTTATTGCTTTTGGTTTTTGGCATCAGATTGAAAAATCATCACCAAGACTTAAAACAAGCAGATGAATGGATATTTTTTTCTTATAGAGTGTTATGGTTTCAGGTCTCACATTCAAGTCTTTAATCAATTTTAAGTTAATTTTTGTGTATGGTATTAGATAGCAGTCCAGTTTCATTCTTTTGTGTTCAGTTTTCCCAACACTATTTATTGAACAGACTGTACATTCTCCATTATGTATTCTTGATTCCTCTGTCATGAATTAATTAACCTTACATGTTTGGCTTTTCTCTGGGTTCTCTAATCTTTTCCATTTTTCTGCATATCTGTTTTAATGCCAATATCATACTGTTTTGATCACAATAGCTTTGTAAAATAATTTGAGATCAAGAAAAATGATGCCTTCAGTTTTCTTCTTCTTTCTCAAGATGACTTTGGCTATTAAGTGTCTTTCGTGGTTCCATTCAAATTTTAGGATTGTTTTTCCTATTTCTAGGAATCTTGACAGTGATTACACTGAATCTGTAGGTTACTTTGAGTAGTAAGGACATTTTAATAATATCAATGCTTCCAATCCATGAACCTGCAAAACCCTCCCATATATTTGTATCTTCTTCAATTTCCTTCATCAGTGCCATCTAGTTTTCAGTGAACAGGTCTTTCAACTCCTTGGTTAAATTTATTCTTAGTTATTTTATCCTTTTTGACTCAATTGTAAATGGGTTTTCTGATAGTTTGCTATTAGCATACAGAAACAAAGCAGATTTTTGGTATTGATTTTGTATATTGTACCTTTATTGAATTTGTTTATTAGTTTCCACGGTTTTTTGGTTGAAGTCTTTAGGATTTTCTGTGTATGATATCATGTCATTTGCAGATAGTGATGGTTTTACTTTTTCCTTTCCAATTTTGATGACTTTTTTTCCTTGTGTAATTGTTTTGTCTCTGATTTCCAAAACTATGTGAGAGAGGGCATCATAATGATGTTCATTTTAAAGATGTATGCATGTTTCTCTTTTGCTTGCTTTCACTCATTCAGATATTATCATTTCCACCAGATTCATTCATGGAAAACAGAATTTCAACAACGCTTTTCATCTTGCACCAATAATTTTACTGTAAGAACATGATGATCAGTTCTGAATGGGGTTGCAATCTATACATTCATGATATATTTAACAAGTGATGACAAATGTCAAGACATGATTTGTTGTTTTTTTTCATTAAATTCTTGGATCTTGTGACTTTGTCAGATTACTTAGTTTTGCCAATTTTAAAGACCATTCTCACCTTTAAAACTGGGGCCTAACTTGCATAGATGACTGAAAGCAAATATGCTTTTGATTTTTGGCATGATAGTTTGAGGAGCCTTTACTAATTGGAGATACTTACTTAATTGGAAGCTTGTGTGTGTGTATATATATATATGTATATATATATATATAATGGTATTCATATGAGATTTCAGGGCAAGAGATAGAAATTTGAAATTTACTTGTACATAAACGTATTTGAGACCATTGGCATAAATTACATCCCTTAAGGATATAGTATAAAGTGAGGAAAGGACCAATGACCAGACTTCAGAAATCCAGTATTAAATGGCCTGATATATGAGCCTGCATTTAAGGTTGAAAATGAAGGACTAGAAAGAAAGGGGAGAACTGGCAGATTATTATAAGCTGAAGAAATAATTTTTTAAAATAATCTATTTTTTATCATAGGATAATTGCTTTACAGAATTGTGCTGTTTTCTGTCAAACCTCAACATGAATCAGCCATAGGTATACATATACCCCCTCCCTTTTGAACCTCCCTCCCATCTCCCTCCACATCCCACCCCTCTAAGTTGATACAGAGCCCCTGTTTGAGTTTTCTGAGCCATAGAGCAAATTCCCATTGGCTATCTATTTTACATATGGTAATGTAAGTTTCCATGCTACTCTTTCCATTCATCTCACAGTCTCTTCCCCTTTCCCCATGTCCATAAGTCTGTTCTCTATGTCTGTTTCTCCATTGTTGCCCTATAAATAAATTCTTCAGTACCATTTAGAATACACTATTTATCTGTCCCTTTCTGACTTACCTCACTCTGTATAATAGGTTCTATGTTCATCCACCTCATTAGAACCGACTCAAATGCATTCCTTTTGATGGCTGAGTAATATTCCACTGTGTATATGTACCACAATTTCTTGATCCATTCATCTGTCGATGGACATCTAGGTTGCTTCCGTATTCTAGCTATTGTAAATAGTGCTGCAGTGAACACTGGGATACATGTGTCTTTTTCCGTTTTGGTTTCCTCAGGGTATATGCCTAGGAATGGGATTGCTGGGTCATATGATGGTTTTATTCCTAGTTTTTTAAGGAATCTCCATACCATCTTCCATAGCGGCTGTATCAATTTACATTCCCACCAACAGTGCCAGGGTGTTCCCTGTCTCCACACCCTTTCCAGCATTTACTGTTTGTAGACGTTTTGATGATGGCCATTCTGACCAGTGTGAGGTGATATCTCATTGTGCTTTTGATTTGCATTTCTCATCCACCTGATGCGAAGAGCTGACTCATTTGAAAAGACCCTGATGTTGGGAAAGATTGAAGGCAGGAGGAGAAGGGGATGACAGAGGATGAGATGGTTAGATGGCATCACCAGTTCAATGGACATGAGTTTGGGTAAGCTCCGGGAGTTGGTGATGGACAGGGAGGCCTGGCGTGCTGCGGTTCATGGGGTCGCAAAGAGTCAGACACGACTGAGTGACTGAACTGAATAATGAGTGATGTTGAGCATCTTTTCATGTATGTTTCTTAGCCATCTGTATGTCTTCTTTGGAGAAATGTCTGTTTAGGTCTTTTTCCCACTTTTGGATTGGGTTGTTTTTTTGCTGGTATCGAGTTGTATGAGCTGCTTGTATATTTTGGAAATTAATCCTTTGTCACTTGTTTCATTGGCTGTTATTTTCTCCCATGCTGAGGGTTGTCTTTTCACCTTGCTTATAGTTTCCTTTGTTGTTCAAAAGCTTTCAAGTTTAATCAGGTCCCACTTGTTTACTTTTTTTTTTTTTTTCCCGTTACTCTAGGAGGTGGGTCATAGAGGATCTTGCTTTGATTTATGTCATCGAGTATTCTGCCTTTGTTTTCCTCTAAGAGTTTTACAGTTTCTGGTCTTATATTTAGCTCTTTAATCTGTTTTAAGTTTATCTTTGTATATGGTTTTAGGAAGCATTCTAATTTCATTCTTTTACATGTAGCTGTCCAATTTTCCCATTTATTGAAGAGGTTGTCTTTACCCCATTATATATTCTTGCCTCCTTTGTCAAAAATAAGGTACCCATAGGTGCATGGGTTTATTTCTGGGCTTTCTATCTTGTTTCATGGCTCTATAATTCTGTTTTTGTGTCAGTACCATACCATTCTATTCTTGTGCCAGTTTTGATGACTGCAGCTTTATAGTATAATCTGAAGTCAGGAAGGTTGATTCTTCCAATTTCATTCTTTCTCAAGACTGCTTTGGCTATGGGGGGCGTCTTTTGTCTTTCCATGTGTATTATGAAATTCTATGTTTCTAGTTCTGTGAAAAAGACCATTGGTAATTGATAGGGATTGCATTGAATCTGTCGACTGCATTTTTTAGTATAGTCATTTTCACAATATTGATTCTTCCTACCCAGGAATATGGAATATCTCTCCTCCTGTTTATGTCATCTTTGCTTTCTTTCATTAATGTCTTACAGTTTTCTGTGTACAGTTCTTTTGTCTCCTTAGGTAAGTTTATTCCTAGATATTGAATTCATTTTGTTGCAATTTGTTGATTCCTTAATTTCTCTTTCTGATTTTTCATTGTTGGTATATAGAAATGCAAGTGATTTCTGCTTACTGATTTTGTATTCTGTAACTTTGCTAAATTCACTGATTAGCCCTAGTAATTTTCTGATATTATCTTTAGGGTTTTCTATGTACAGTATCATGTCATCTGCAAACAGTGAGAGTTTTATTTCTTCTTTTCCAATCTAGATTCCTTTTACATCTTTTTCTTCTCTGATTGCTGTAGCTAGGACTTCCAGAACTATGTTGAATAATAGTGGTGAAATTGGACACCCTTGTCCTTTTGCTGATCTTAGGGGGAATGCTTTCAGTTTTTCACCATTGAGAATAATGTTTGCTGTAAGCTTATCATATATGGGCCTTACTATGTTGAGGTAGGTTCCTTCTATGCCCATTTTTTGAAGAGTGTTAATCATAAATGGGTGCTGAAATTTGTCAAAGGCTTTTTGTCAAAGGCATCTATTGATATTATCATATGATTTATATCTTTCAATTTGTTAATGTGGTGTATCACATTTATTGACTTGCATATATTGAAGAATCCTTGCATCCCTGGAATAAATCCAACTTTTTGATTTCTTGCTGAATTCTGTTTGCTAAACTTTTGTTGAAGATTTTTATATCTATGTTTATATGTGATATTAGCCTATAGTTTTCTGTTTTTGTGTTGTCTTTGCCTGGTTTTGGTATCAGAGTGATGTTGGCCTCGTAGAATGAATTTGGAAGTGTTCCTCTGCAATTTTTTGAAAGAGTTTTTAGAAGGATTAGCATTAGCTCTTCTCTAAATGTTTGATAGAATTCTCCAGTGAAACAGTCTGGTCCTGGGCTTTTGTTTTTTGCAAGATTTTTTACCACAGCTTCAATTTCAGTGCTTGTGATTGGGTTGTTCATGATTTCTATTTCTTCCTGGTTCAGTCTTAGAAGATTGAACTTAGTTCTAAGAATCTGTTCATTTCTTCCAGGTTATCTATTTTATTGTCATATAGTTGTTCATAATAGTCTCTTAAAATCCTTTGTATTTCTGCACTGACTGTTGTAACCTCTTTATTCATTTCTAATTTTGTTGATTTGATTCTTCTCTCTTTTTTTCTTGATAAGTCTAGCTAAAGGTTTGTCAATTTTGTTTGTCTTCTCAAAGAACCAGCTTTTAGTTTTATTAATCTTTACTATTGTTTCTGTCTTTTCCACTTATTTCTGCTTGGATCTCTATGATTTCTTTCCTTCTACTAGTTTTGTTTTTTTGTTGTTGTTGTTCTTCTTCTTTTTCCAGTTGTTTTAGGTGTAAAGTTAGGTTTTCTATTCCATGTTTTTCTTGTTTCTTCATGTAGGATTGTATTGCTATAAACTCATAGCTCAGTTGGTAAAGAATCTGCCTGCAATACAGAGACCCAGATTTGATCCCTGGGTCAGGAAGATCCTATGGAGAAGGAAATGGCAACCCACTCCAGTATTCTTGCCTGGAGAATCCTATGGACAGAGAAGCCTGGCAGGCTCAGTCCATGGGGTCGCAAGAGTCAGACATGACTTAGCGACCAAACTAAAACAACCAAACTTCCTTCTTAGAACTGCTTTTGCTGCATCCCATGGGTTTTGAGTTGTCATGTTTTCATTGTCATTTGCTTTGAGAAATTTTTTTGATTTCTCTTTTGATTTCTTCAGTAACTTGTTGGTTATTTAGAAACGTGTTGTTTAATCTCCATGAATTTTTGTTTCTTACAGTTTTTTTCTTGTAATTGATATCTAGTCTCATAGCATTGTGGTCTATCCTGCAGAATGTTCCATATGCACTTGAGAAGGTGTATTCTTCTGCATTTGGATGGAATGTCCTGAAGATATCAATGAGATCCATCTCATCTAATGTATGATTTAAAACTTGTGTTTCCTTATTAATTTTCTGTTTTGATGATCTGTCCGTTGGTGTGAGTGGGGTGTTAAAGTCTCCTACTATCATTGTATTAGTGTCAATTTCTCCTTTTATGTCTGTTAATGTTTGTCCTATATATTGAGGTGCTCCCATGTTGGGTGCATAGATATTTACAATTGTTATGTCTTCCTCTTGGACTGATCCCTTGATCATTATGTAGTGTCTTTCCTTATCTCTTGTAATCTTCTTTATTTTAAGGTCTATGTTTTCTGATATGAGGATTGCTACTCCAGCCTTCTTTTGCTTCCCATTTGTATGGAATATGTTTTTCCATCCTCTCACTTTCCGTATATATTTGTCTTGAGGTCTGAAGTGGGTTTCTTGTAGACAGCATATATATCTGTCTATATATAAAAACATATATATATATATATATATATATATTATGTATCCATTCAGCCAGTCTGTGTCTTTTGGTTGGAGCATTTAATCCACTTACATTTAAAGTAATTATTAATATATATGTTTCTATTGCCATTTTCTTAATTGTTTGGGGTTGATTTGGTAGGTCTTTTTTCTTCGCTTGTATTTCTTAACTATATAAGTCTGTTTAACATTTGTTGTAAAGCTGGTTTGGTGGTATTGAATTCTCTTAACTTTTACTTGTCTGAAAAGCTTTCGATTCTCCATAAATTTTGAATGAGATCCTTGCTGGGTACAGTGATCTTGGTTGTAGATTTTTCCCCTTTAGTACTTTAAATATATTCTGCCATTCCCTTCTGGCCTACAGAGTTTCTACTGAAAGATCGCTGTAAAGTGTATTGAGGTTTCCCTTGTATGTTACTTGTTGCTTCTCCCTTGCTGCTTTTAATATTCTTTCTTTGTGTTTAGTCTTTGTTAGTTTGATTAGTATGTGTCTTGGCATGTTTCTCCTTGGATTTATCCTTTATGGGGATTCTTTGCACCTTGGACTTGATTGACTATTTGCTTTTCCATGTTGGGGAAATTTTTTATTATAATCTCTTCAAAATTTTTCCATACCCTTTCTTTTTCTCTTCTTCTTCTGGGACCCCTATAATTCAAATGTTGTTGCTCTTGATATTGTCCCAGAAGTCTCTGAGACTATCCTCAGTTCTTTTCATTCTTTTTACTTTATTCTGCTCTTCAGAAGTTATTTCCACCATTTTATCTTCCAGCTCACTGATCCATTCTTCTGCCTTGGATATTCTGCTATTGATCTATTCTAGAGTATTTTTAATTTCACTAGTGGTGTTGTATCTGTGTGTTTATTCTTTAATTCTTCTAGGTCTTTGTTAAATGATTCTTGCATTTTCTCCATTTTGTTTTCAAAGTTTTTGATCATCTTTACTAGCATTATTCTGAATTCTTTTTCAGGTAGTTTGCCTATTTCCTCTTCATTTATTTCGACTTCTGTGTTTCTAATTCTTTCCTTCATTTGTGTAGTATTTCTCTGCCTTTTCATTATTTTTTTTTAATTTATTGTGTTTGAGATCTGCTTTTCCCAGGCTTCAAGCAAAATTGAATTTGTTCCTTGGAGAAAGTTGAATTCTTTCTTCTTTTTGGTTTCTGCCCTCCTAAGTTTGGTCCAGTGGTTTGTGTAAGCTTTGTATAGGGTGAGATTTGTGCTGAGTTTTTGTGTGTTTTTCCTCTGATGGGCAAGGCTGAGTGAGGTGGTGATCCTGTCTGCTGATGACTGGGTTTGTATTTTTGTTTTGTTTGTTGTTTACATGAGGCATCCTACACAGGGTGCTACTGGTGGTTGGGTGATGCTGGGTCTTGTATTCATGTAGTTTCGTTTGTGTGAGTTCTCACTATTTGATACTCCCTAGGGTTAGTTTTCTGGTAGTCTAGGGTCTTCGAGTCAGTACTCCCACTCCAAAGGCTCAGGGCTTGAATCTGGTCAGGAAGATTCTACAAGTGGTTTGTTATGGCATTAAGTGAGATTAAAACAAATATCCAAAAATGAGAAACCAAAAATGAATCCCAAATAGCAATTACAAAATCAGGCAAATAATACTTAAAATCATGGAATATACACCCATGAGGAAAGTAAAAATAGCCCAAAAAAATAAAATACAGTAGATTAACCCAGCAAACAAAGGAAATAAAAAATTTTATTTACTATTTAAGAACAAAACTAACTAAGGCACAAACTGGAAAACTAAACTAAAGCAAGGTGCCAAGTGGGGAATAAAGTAATGAAAACTAACAAATATATTGAGAGGAAAGGAAAGAAAGAAAAAAAATAGATATGCCAAGTTAAATAGCGGTAGATGAAGAAGATTTATATACATTAAAGATTAACTGCAAGTGGAAAAGAACAGTAGAAAAGGCAAAGAAATAAATAAAAAATATAATACGTTTTAAAAAATTAAAATTATAAAGAGACAAGATGGTGACACTGTAGTTGGACATGGAATACATCTCTCTCCATGGATACATCACAAATACACCTTCAGACACAAAAGTGCATGCAGAAAACACCAGCTGAGAGCAGATAGGAGTACCTAACCAGTGGAAAAGAATAGAACCATGCAAAACTCAGTAGGACGAAGGAACTAGGGGGAAAAACAGGAGTGAGAGTAGGACTAGATCTGCCCTCAGCAGATGGGGGAACTGAAGCAGGGGTCTGATCCCCATATCAGGGCAATTATCTGAGTCAGAGGAGAACCATCTAAGGCTGAGAGTGAAACAGCTGGTCTGTGACAGCCTAAATGGAATGAGAACTAGACAGTCCTTGCTACAGCCATAAATATGCCTGACAAAAACACTGGTCCCCTGGAAGGTGCAGTGGCCGGGAGCTGGAGTTTGGGGATTGTGGAGCAATCCCAGGGCAAGGGCTGCAGCTGACTGTGAAGAGACAGATCAAGGGGACGTGAGGGAGGAGTTCATGGTGAGAAATGTCAGGGGAAGAAATCCAGGCAGCCATGGAAGCAAGGCGATACTGCTGAGTCACACATAGTGGGTGGAGCCATCACCATGGCCTCTCTCTCCCCACACCGCCAGCATTGGCAGCTGAACAATAGATAGGCTGACCCATCAAATGCCTGGCACACTGAAATACAGAGTAGGACCCCACCCAGGGTGCCCTTTTAAGTGCCTGATGCATAGATATACAGAGTAGGACCCCAGCCAGGGGGGCCCCTCTATGTGCCTGACGCACCAAACAACAGAGAAGGACCCCAGGCAAGAGAGCCCTCTAAGTGCCTGAACAGGCAAAGCTACAGGGAAAAACTGGCCAAAGAGGCCTTCAGATGGCCAGCTACAAGAAGCTCGAAAAAAGACTCTGGTAGGGCCATAATTCCTGCAGTGGAGGCAGTCCATGTCCCTGCACACTAGGCACCACCTGGGTCCCTGCAAGCCAAGCAGCTGTGCCACCTTCACGTTCAACTCTCACTGGGGCAGAGCTGCCACAGGCAACAAAAA
>NW_011494878.1:1446610-1474970 GCF_000754665.1 Bison bison bison | reverse complement strand
CAACAAAAAGTCTTGTTGTCTGTGCACACAGGGTCACTTTGATTGTGTCTGACTCTTTGCAACCCTGTAGACTATGGCCTGTCAAGCTGCTCTGTCAGAGAGGGAGGTGTCCAGGCAAGAATACTGGAGCGTATTGGCCAATACTGGTTTCCATACCCTTCTAGAGTACTGTATTTCCTGCTGCCCTACCCTCCAACTCCCCTGAGTACATGGTGGTGCCAGAACCCCTGCAACCCAAGCAACTGCACCACCTCCACACCTCCCAGAGGCAAACCCGAGTCCTCCAGGGCAGCCTCAGGAGCAAACCCCAGTGGACAACCCACATATAGAGGTGGAAATAAAACCACAATTGAAACCCAGGGGCAGTGTGGCTAAGGAAGAAGACCCAAAACCTTCTGAACAAGCTGCAGATTAAATCCACAGGATCAACTAGGCACACAGTCCACAGATATATAGGTCCTTGAGAGCTCCCACAAAAGAAAACGCACTCGTTCTGATAACTAGCTGTGGACATTGGAGGCAAGAACACACTGGAATAGGGCCAGATTAGAATCTGAGCTGCCCCACAGCAGGTCCAGAGATCAGCACGGTGTTGGAGGGCGTCCTAGGGAGGTGAGGTGGACTGTGACTCCCAGTGGGGGAAAGGACTCTGACAGCAGTGACTCAAGAAAAACATTTATTATTCTTACATTTTGACTTGTTCTGCAGATTCTTTTGGATTCTTTCCCTTTTCTCTTTTTTCCCCTTTTTCCCCTGCTCTGTTGTAGTTGTCGATTTTAGCAGTCACATTTTTTATTGTTATAAACTTCTGACTCTGTGTTGTGCTTTTGCAGTTCTGCTCAGTGTTCCTTTTACTTTTTTTTATGTTTTAATCTTTTTTCAATTTTTTAAACCTATTATTTTTTCTACATTGATTCCTTTGTTTGTTTTTCCTACTGTTCTTATTCCCTTGCAGTTAATATATATAAATCTTCTTTATCTACCTCTATTTAACTTTGCATATCTATTCCTTCTTTCTTTTTCTCCTTTCCTCTCAACATATTTGTTAGTTTTATTTTCATTGCTTTATTCCCCACATGGCACCTTGCTTTAGTTTTGTTCTCCAGTTTGTGCTTTGGTTAGTTTTGTTCTGGTAGATATAATTTTTGGTCTCCTTTGTTCACCAGGTCAATCTATTGTACTTTATTTTTGTTGGACTGTTTTGATTTTGCTTATGGGTGTATATGTATATGTGTATATTCAGTCACACTTTTTATTGTTGTTAAGAATTTTTTTAAGTTGTTCATATTTAGGTTGTATTATGCAATATGATTTTCTTATTTCAATATGACTTTCTGTCTTTCTTCTCAGCACGGCTTATTGGCTGTGCTGAGTGTTCACTGGTGTGTGAGGGCTGTCTCTAGTTGCGCCAGCAGGGGCTACTCTCTGGTTGCAGTGCACAGGCTTCTCCTCGTGGTGGCTCCTCTTGTTGTGGAGCACAGACCAGAGGGCACGCAGGCGTCAGGAGATGAGAGCTCAGTAGCTGTGGCCTGAGGGCTCTAGAGCATGAACCAGTTGTGGTGTAGTATGTGGGATCTTCTCAGTCCAGGGATAGAACCCATGTCCCCAGGAAGATTCTTCATCACTGGACCACCAGGGAATGTTATAAGTGGGATTAATGAACACACTTAGAGGTCAAGTAAGTGGAATGTTAAAATTCTCCAATAATTTTAGTGGAATGGAAGTTAATTGCCAAAAGCCAGGTGTTAGTGTATAGAGGGGAAAGTGGGTCTATCCTCTAAGATGTGGGTGAATTGAGAATGTTTAAATGTAAGTGAGAAGATTCTAGTTTCTCGGTTTCAACTGTTCTCTGTACCGAGAATATCTTACCCCTTCTCTACCTATTTAAATATATACATCCTTCATACTACAGGTCTTCATTTTCTGAATGATATTTTATATGAGTCAAGCTTTAATTGCAGAGACTTGAAGATACTTTAGCTACTTTAAGCCAAAAGGGATTTATATAGGATATTATATGAATTTCAAAATCATTGTTGAAAAAACAGATTAAAATCTTAACTTCCTGTAATAATTTTAGAGAAACACTACAGAGCTGGATTTTGAAGAGGGCTGCTGCTTTGTCTACAATCATATATCTATGTACTGACCAAATATCTTAGGAAATAAAACTGTAAATATATGCTATTTCCAAAAGGTAACTGATCAACATTTTTCAGTTAGATGCTTATCATTCTAATAGAAGTTTTTATACTCATTGTCCATGTGTAGGTATTCAAAATTACTATATAATATTGATTTGCCTGTTTATAAAATATTTGTCTTCTATGAGAATCTACATATTATTCTACAACTTTTCACCTTTGTTAAGTGGGGCTAATGAGGCAGTTGTATGTATGTCTCTGATGCTCAAAATTGCATGTGTGACATTTTTTATTAAAATGCTGGCTATAGTGTATATCACTGTATGATTATCTGAAAATGTCTTTACTTATTCTCCTGATATGGGCAGCTGGTTCTCTTTAAAATTTTCTCTGCTGAAAATGTTTCAGTATCACTTCTACTCCCATCAGAGACAGAGTACTAGATTTACCCCTCCCTTAAACCTTAACAATTAAAACACTAGACAAAATTTATGACATTGAACACTAGGCAACAAAGAATGGTGATTGCTGAGATACAAGAAAAATGAGAAGAACCCTCTGATGCTTATTTTCATGTCATGGCACAGTAAAGACTAACTCAGGCAAAGCTTTGTGTGCTCCCTAAGCTGAGGAATCCCAAATAGCTAGAATTCACAGGACAGAATACCAGAGGAGAGAACTATAAACAGACAGAGAACTCTGGAGACTTGCAGAAGGATGCAGCAGAATACTAATCAGTGGACATTTGTGATGAAAATACCCAAGGCTGGGAAATGAACCATGAAAAGGATTAAATGTACTCAGAATTCACACAGTAATGGGAATAGTGCCTATTATTACGTTTTTATATCTATATTAATTTTTTGACAGGAAACATGAAGTTTCTAGATCAGAGAAAAGTATTTAATTACTCAGAGAATGTATGTTGTCAGTCTCTCATGCTCCAGTTCCCCAAAGGGCAATGCATTAGGGAAGAAATCTCCTGTGTGTACATAGGGGCTATACAAGAGAGCTGACCCATCTGCTCCCACCCCTCCTCCAGAAAAAGGGAGAGACTTTTCTGCCTTTTAACATAGAGAAATGCTCTTGGCAGAGGGTAAAGTGTGAAGGTCCTCAAGTCACTTGTATAAATAACACTGTGAGTCTTAACTTGTAAGGCTTGTTTGTCATTCAGCATCCGTTCACCCAGGTACCAGCAATCTTTGTTAAGAAAGCTCTGATCATTTAGCATTGTTTCATGCAGCATTATTTTCCTGACTTCTCTTCCCACCATTCAGACTGGAGAATTTCATAATTCAGAAGAAAGTGGGTAGTCAGAAGGCTCTTATCTCAGCAGTGGGGATAATTATTCCTAAAATAAATGTTGTTATGTTCATACCTAAAAATTTAAAAGCAAGGCCTAAAATGATCAAACTGTTTCCAACAGAAATACAAAAGTGTCTAACTCCTGTCAAGGTAAAATTCACAATGTCATCTAATTAAAAACTCTCAAGAAGAAGAAAAACTAAGTATTGAAACTGACCCACACATAAATGCTTCAGTTAGCAAACAAGCACTTGGCGGGGTGGGGGGGTGTGGAAAGCTTTTATAACTGTATTCCATATGTTTGATAAACTAGAGGAAAATGAAATATTGTAAGTATGTAATGCATAGAAAAATATCCTGATTAAAATTCTAGAGGTGAAAATTATAATGCAGGAGATGAAACAGCAGTTGATGAATTAATAGCAGGCTGAATATTGTGGACAAAAAGAAAAATGAACTTTAAGACATAACAATAGCAACTATCCAAGATGAAACAAAGAACAGGCTCATTTAAAGATAGCAAAAAGAAATAAACAAACCGTCATTAGTGAGGTATGCGATGATTTCAAGCAACCTACTATATGTGTAATAAGAGTCTCTAGATAAGAAGAGGAAAATATATATGTGTGTGTGTATGTACATGTATATATATATATATACATACATACACACACACACACACAAAGAAATGTTTAATCAAATTTGAAAATTTTTTTCAAATTTGATTTTCCCAAGGCTTATGGTTGGTTTTGTTTTGCCTCCAGTGTATTTTTTTAGATTTTATTGAAGTATAGTTGATTTATAGTGGTGTGTTAATTTCTTCTGTATGGAAAAATGACTCAGTTATGTATTCTTTTTCATATTTTTTTCCATTATGATTTTCACAGGATACTGAATATAGTTCCCTGTGCTATGCAGTAGGACCTTGTTGTTTTTCCATCCCGTATATAATAATTTGCCTCTGCTAATCCCACACTCACATTCCTTCCCTCTGCTTTCCCCCTCCCCCTTGGAAACCACAAGTCTGATCTCTATATCTGTGAGTCTGTTCTTTCTCGTTTCATAGATGTGTTTCATTTCATAGATATGTTGATTTATATCAAATTTTTATTCCACATATAAGTGATATCATATGGTATTTGTCTTCTTTCTGGCTTCAATTGTTATGATAATATCTCAATATGCATGTTGCTGTAAATGGCATTATTTCATTCTTTTTAATGACTGAGTAATATTCCATTGTATATATGTACCACATCTTCCTTATCCATTCAACTGTTGATGGACATTTAGGTTGTCTCCATGCCTTGGCTATTGTAAATAGTGCTGATATGAACATAGGAGTCATGTATCTTTTAGAATTAGTTTTTTCTGGGTATATACCCAGGAGTGGGATTGCTGGATCATATGGCCAGTATATTTTTAGTTTTCTGAGAACCTCCACACTTTTTTCTATTCCCACCAACAGTGTAAAAAGGTTTTCTCTTCTCCACATCTTCTCCAGCATTCATTATTTGTAGACTTTTTACTGTTGACCATTCTGACTAGTGTGAGGTGGTACCTCTTTGTAGTTTTGATTTGCATTTCTCTAGTAATTAGTGGTGGTGAACAACTTTTCATGTGCCTGTTGGCCATCTGTATGTCTTAGGATAAAGTCTCTTTAGGTTTTCTGTCTATTTGTCCATTGCACTGTTTGTTTTTTGTTGTTGAGTTGTATGAGTTGTTTGTACATTTTGGAAATTAAGTCCATATTGGTTGTATCATTTGGTTGATCACTGTAGGTTATCTTTTCATTTTGTTTATGGTTTTCTTTGCTGTGAAAAAGCTTGTAAGTTTGATAAGGTTCAAGTTTGTTTTTGTTGTTGTTGTTTCTGTTCTATTGCCTTGCTTTGCTCCCAAAGAAAATGCTGACTTAAGAAAATGCTGGTACAATTTATGTCAGAGAACGTTTTGCCTATGATCTCTTCTAGTAGTTTAATGGTATCATATCTTATGTTTAAGTCTTTAAGCCATTTTTGTGTTTTATTTTATTTTTTTAAATTTTATTTTATTTTTAAACTTTACATAATTGTATTAGTTTTGCCAAATATCAAAATGAATCCGCAACAGGTGTATATTTTTGTACTTAGTGTAAGCATGTATTCTAACTTCACTGATTTACATGCAACTGTCCAACTTTCCCAGCACCGCTTCCTGAAGAGACTTTTTTCTCATTTTATATTCTTAACCTCCTTTGTCCAAGATTAATTGACTATAGGTATGTGGGCTTTTCTCTGGGCTCTCTATTCTGTTCCTTTGATCCTTATGTCTATTTTTGTCCAAATTCCATACTGTTTTAATTACTGAAGCTTTTTAGTATTGTCCAAATCTAGTAGGGCTATGGAGAAGGCAGTGGCACTCCACTCCAGTACTCTTGCCTGGAAAATCCCATGGATGGAGGAGCCTGGAAGGCTGCGGTCCATGGGGTCACTGAGGGACAAACACGACTGAGCAACTTCACTTTCACTTTTCACTTTCATGCATTGGAGAAGGAAATGGCAACCTACTCCAGTGTTCTTGCCTGGAGAATCCCGGGAATGGGGGAGCCTGGTGGGCTGCCGTCTGTGGGGTTGCACAGAGTCAGATATGACTGAAGCGACTTAGCAGCAGCATAAATTTTAGGATTATTTGTTCTAGTTCTGTGAAAAATGGCATGGGTAATTTTATATGGATCCTATTAAGTCTGTAGATGGCTTTAAATAGTATGGCCATTTTAATAAGATTAATTCTTCCAATCCAACAGCGTTGGGTATCTTCACATTTTTCTAAGTTATCTTTAATTTCCTTTATTAATGCTTTGTTGTTGTCAGTATATAAGTTTTGCCACTTCCTCTGGCCTGCAGTGTTTCTGTAGAAAACTCAGCTCATATCCTTATACAGGTTCCCTGTAATTAACTCTTTGTTTTTGAATGTTGCCTTTAGAATCCTCTCTATCTTTTGCCATTTTTTATTATAATATATTGTGGTGTGGGTCTGTTTGGGTTTATCTTTTTTGGAACCTTCTGTGCTTCTTGTATCTGGACATCTATTGCCTTCTTTAGGTTTGGGAAGATTTCAGCCCTAATTTCTTCAAGTATGTTTTCAGTCCCCTTTTTCTTCTTCTCAGTTCCCTATTATGTGTAGATTGGCATGCTTTACTTTATCCTGTGGGTCTCTTATATTGCTTTAATTTTTTTTTTCATTTGGGTTTCTTTCTGCTGTTCTAATTGGGTAATTTCCATTATTCTGTCTTCCAGATCTTCTTCTGCATTATTCATTCTGCTATTCATAGCCTTTAGTTCAGCTTTCATCTCTTCAAATGAATTCTCTAATTTTTCTGGGCTCCTTACAGCTTCTAGTTCCTTTTTACAGCAATCTGCATTTCTATTGATAGCCTTTCTTAATTCCTTCAGTATTTTTATTATCCCCCTTTTAAACTCAGTGTCTGTTAGACTAAAGAAGTCTGTTTCATTGTTTGTTCTTTCAAGGGAATTATCTGTCTATTTCAACTGGGAGTGGTTCCTCTGCTTCTTCCTTTTACTTATATTTCTCTTGCTCTATGAGTTAAGAAAAAGCAATTAAGTACTGTGGTCTTGGAGGGTTACTTTTATGTGGAAACATCCCTGTGCAGCCTGCATAGGTTTAATGATTTTTGGTGTGAGGGCTGTTTTTAATATGGATTGCTGCCGCCTCTTTCCTCAGTGTTTACTGGCCTTTACCCGTTGGTAGGAGGTGGGACTGGTGTTGTGATGGCCAGAGGCTGCATTGGATATGGAGCACTCTGTCTTTTGATACAGACTTTAATTAGTTAATTACATTTTTATGTAGTCAAATGTATCAGTCATTTTGCATAGTTTGTGCTTTTTGTCTTCAGTAAGAAATCTTTCCTCACCATTTCCAAAATCATGAAAATATTCTTTATATGTTCATCTAAAACTGTTCCCCATTTCTGCTTAAATTAGCCAACTGATACAAAGTTCCTTACAAGAGAGTGCTGTGATTGCTTTCCTTTTATTGAAGAATAATCCTCTGTACTTGTAGAAGTCATCCTCTCTGAACTTCAGGAGAACTCCTCATGGCATGAGGAGTAAGAAAGAGTCCGTGTCCATCAGATCAGTCACATCAACCCTAGCAATCAGAGGGCTGACAGCTGCCTCACTTTCAAGTCCTTTGTAATTACTGGAGGACACCAGCCAAGAAGGAAAATAGTTATGCCCATGAAAAAGTTCTGGATATATGAGAAGGAAAGAGATAACATCCAATGAGAGTTTAGCTTTCCCAGATCCATAAGCCTATGTTTGAGAAACCATTTCACCAATTATAACAAATAAGGGCTTGCTGTTTTCAATGTCTGAACAGAAACTGCTTAAATTTCCCCAGTCAGTGTATATTTCTGCCATGAGTCAAGGTACTCCCCATTTTATTTTCCGATTCATCTTTTGGAGATCACATTCAGTTCTTATGTTCAACTAGCTTCCTAATCCCTCTTTAAATAAATAGATAATTAGAAGAGGGGATGAAATCTTTATTCAGTTTCAAGGATGGACTCTGACAGAAACAAAAACAGAGCAGAACAGGTTCTAGATGTGCTGAAAAGTTAGCTAGAACTATTCCTTTAGATTGGTAACAATGACCCTGTTTTTGAAACATTCTTTTAAAATGCTGTTTACTGTTTAACTATCCTATTTCTATGTTTTTCTTGCATCATTATAGTAATTTAGATTATAGCACTTTAAATTTCTTATTCCAAATGATGTCAGAGTTATTATCAACATTCTTGTGCAATTGGATTATTTTTCAAAATGGAAATTATTTTTTTATCCACTGTTTCCTCCCTGTACTGCCCAAAAGAGTAGTCGTCAGTTATGTGGTTTTGAAGTACATATGTAGGAAAAATTACTTTGGCTAAAATTTAAAAAATTACCTAAATCATCTTCTTTCCAAACATATTCTGCTAGTGATTACAATAAGTTTTATTTTATTTCTCAGTAGAATGGAATAAATTGTATTTTGTTTTTTATTTGAGTAGACTGTGTACCAGAACAATATTAAATAATCACAGTCTGTGGTTTTTGTTTTGGACTTTACTGCAGCATGAACTGTGAGGAGGTGATGCAACATTTTCTCTAATTGGCCCTTATGTGAAATTATATCACTGGACTCAAAATTCCATCTCTGCTCTGAATTTCGGGTAAGGTTAAATGAGGTTCTCAGACTCAGATAATGGTTGGTTATGATCATAAACAGCTGGTGAAGCCTTGGCAAGAAGCTGGTGTTAAAGAACTTAGAGTGAAATTGAACCCCAGAGGACAGGGTGCCCCACTTCTCAGCTGCTAGTATATCCAATAGCATTCATCCAGTAACATTCATCCAATAGCGTTCATCCTGACCTACAGGTCAGCACAGAAACTACTGACCCATTCAGGCCTAGAAGACTGCTGAGGGCTTCTTGTTTTCCAGGAATAATAGGTATTTCCAGAAAATGAGGTCCTTCCCTACGAAAGAGTTGGTAATTTTGGTTGGGAGTCCTTGCAATTTCATTACAAGTGTTGGTGTTGCTAAGGCCTGATTATCTCTTAAGAAATGTGATATCTCATTTCCTGTTGGCCAGAGAGACTTAGCTAAGGACATAATCAGAACCCCACAAAAATGCCTCAAGGAAGACCAAGTTTATATTTGAAGCTACCTCATTTCCCTTGTCAGTTTCCTCCTCTCTTCCTGCATTCTCTGGCATCCCATACTTTTACATTGGTTTCTGACTACCCAGACATTTCCCCTGCCACTTACAGGGACCTGAACTTGCCAAGCAGAAAACTTCTTCCTCGTGAAATTGGCTTACCCTGTTTCCATAAGTACAGGCTCCCTGAGCAGGGCCAAAGATGAGGGTGGAAGGCATTACAGAAATGGTACATTTTCTAAAGCTCAGAGATCGAACTGAGCTCTACTCCAGCTGCAACTCTAGTAGCATGATGTGTGGCTTCAAAACAAAACAAAAACTAAAATTATAGGCCATGCCGGAATACAGGTTAAAGCAGACTATCCTAAATAGTCACTGCTTCCTGAAGGATAGAGGTTTTATTTTTTTTAATTGCCCTATGAGAAGCAGGGGTTTCCATTACTTTATGCCATTATGTGAAAATTCCAAAGTCCCTGATGCACAGAGAGTTTGAGCATTCTTTGGCATTGGCTTTCTTTGGGATTGGAATGAAAACTGAACTTTTCCAGTCCTGTGGCCACTGCTGAGTTTCCCAAATGTGCTAGCATATTGAGTGCAGCACTTTCACAGCATCATCTTTTAGGATTTAAAATAGCTCAACTAGAATTCCATCACCTCCACTAGCTTTGTTTGTAGTGATACTTCCTAAGGCCCACTTGACTTCACATTCCAGGATGTCTGGCTCTAGGTGAGTGATCACACCATTATGATTATCTGGGTGGTGAAGATCTTTTTTGTACAGTTCTTCTGTGTATTCTTGCCACCTCTTCTTAATATCTTTTGCTTCTGTTGCTGCTGCTGCTGCTAAGTCGCTCAGTCGTGTCCGACTCTGTGTGACCCCAGAGATGGCAGCCCACCAGACTTCTCCATCCATGGGATTTTCCAGACAAGAGTACTGGAGTGGGGTGCCATTGCCTTCTCTTTGCTTCTGTTAGGTCCATACAATTTCTGTCCTTTAATGAGCCCATCTTTGCATGAAATGTTCCCTTGGTATCTCTAATTTTTTGAAGAGATCTCTAGTCTTTGCCATTCTATTGTTTTCCTCTATTGCTTTTCATTGATCACTTTGGAAGACTTTTTTTATCTCTCCTTGCTATTCTTTGGAACTCTGCATTCAAATGGGTATATCTTTCCTTTTCTCCCTTGTTTTTTGCTTCTCTTCTTTTCACAGCTATTAATAAGGCCTCCTCAGACAGCCATTTTGCTTTTTTGCATTCCTTTTTCTTGGGGATGGTCTTGATCTCTGTCTCCTGTACAATGTCACAAACCTCCATCCATAGTTCATCAGGCACTCTGTCTATCAGATCCAGTCCTTTAAGTCTATTTCTCACTTCTACTGTATAAATCATAAGGGATTTAATTTTGGTCATACCTGAATGGTCTAGTGGTTTTACCTACTTTATTCAATTTAAGTCTGAATTTGGCAATAAGGATTTCATAATCTGAGTCACAGTCAGCTCCTGGTCTTGTTTTTGCTGACTGTATAGAGCTTCTCCATCTTTGGCTGCAAATAATATAATCAATCTGATTTCAGTGATGGCCATCTGGTGATGTCCATGTGTAGAATCTTCTCTTGTGTTGTTGGAAGAGGGTTTTGCTATGACCAGTGTGTTCTCTTGACAAAACTCTATTAGCCTTTGCCCTGCTTCATTCTGTACTCCAAGGCCAAATTTGCCCATTACTCCAGGTGTTTCTTGACCTCTTTTGCATTTCAGTCGCTCTAATGAAAAGGACATCTTTTTTGGGTGTTAGTTCTAAAAGGTCTTGTAGGTCTTCATAGAACCATTCAACTCAGCTTCTTCATTATTACTGGTCGGGGCATAGACTTGGATGATTTGCCTTGGAAATGACAGAGATCATTCTGTCGTTTTTGAGATTGCATCCAAGTAGTGCATTTCGGACTCTTTTGTTGATTATGATGGCTATTCCATTTCTTCTAAGGGATTATTGCCCACAGTAGTAGATATAATGGTCATCTGAGTTAAATTCACCCATTCCAGTCCATTTGAGTTTGCTGATTCCTAGAATGTCGATATTCACTCTTGCCATCTCCTGTTTGACCACTTCCAATTTGCCTTGATTCATGGACCTAACATTCCAGGTTCCTATGCAACATTGCTCTTTACAGCATCGGACCTTGCTTCTATCACCAGTCACATCCACAGCTGGGTGTTGTTTTTGCTTTGGCTCTGTCTCTTCATTCTTTCTGGAGTAATTTCTCCACTTATCTCCAGTAGCATATTGGGCACCTACCAACCTGAGGAGTTCATCTTTCAGTGTCCTATCTTTTTGCCTTTTCATACTGTTCATGGGGTTCTCAAGCAAGAATACTGAAGTGGTTTGCCATCCCCTTCTCTAGTGGACCACATTTTTTCAGAACTCTCCGCCATGACCCGTCTGTCTTGGATGGCCCCACGTGGCATGGCTTAGTTTCACTGAGTTAGACAAGGCTGTGGTCCATGTGATCAGATTGGCTAGTTTTTTGTGACTGTGGTTTCAGTCTGTCTGCCCTCTGTTCCTTTATAGTGCCTACTGTCTTACTTGGGTTTCTCTTACCTTGGACATGGGGCTTCACGGCTACTCCAGCAAAGCTTAGCTGCCGCTCCTGACCTTGGACATGGGGTATCTCATCTCAGCCACTGCTCCTGACCTTGGATGTGGGGTATATCCCCTGGGCTGGTCCTGCGCTGCTTACTGTGAGTGTTCCAAAGTCTCCACCTTGTCCTCTCTCTCCCCTGCCTCCAGACAGGACTCAACTTGCTCCTATCAGTATGTCTCCATCATAGATTTTACTTTGTGGACCTGTCATCACTGATGAATTTCTCTCACCATAATGCAAATGTTGTATCTTATATGAATTGTTCTCACAAAACTTAGCACTAACAAGGTATGCTATCAGTGACTAAATAAAAGTTCATTCAAATACTAAAGATGCTTGATCTCACACCTGTGAAACAACCGTGTTGTCTGTTCAGCTGTATATTCATATCAGATAACCAGAAGTGTAAACTGTTTAAAGTAATGAAAAGATACAAATGATACCCCTGGACATGATCTGCTATATTACAGACTAAAGAATGTGACTTAGAACAGTTGGCTAAATTCCATGATCCACTTCTCTGACCTTTTGATAACAGTGAAAGCTGGTAAAAAGAATGAGATTATGCATGTAAGGTAAAGACAGTTATGCCTTTGACCTTCCTTTTGTGGTGACTGGTACAGGGCTCATTCATGCTTCATGTATGCCCCAGGACAACTTTGGACTTTCCTTGGAACCATGATAGAGATATGAACCCTCATTATGGTTCAGGAATAGTCTCATTTCTTGGCCACTAAAGAAATGAGAGATTGAGCCTAAAAGCTACATTCTCCCAAGAAATAAAAGCAAGAGGAGCAAACAGACAATGTGATGCTATGTGGAAGTAGTCTTGTGTGGAGGGTGTGGTCAGGGAGGGCTGGGGATGTGCTTTTGTCAGCCAGAAAAGGTTCAGACGGAAAAAGCAGGGGGAGTGTAATGCCTTGCCATGCAGGCAGGGAATAAAAGGGACAGAAGACACAAGGCAGTCTTGTGGAACTAGGCAAGGAGAGTTGGCACCATCTGGAAAAAGACCTCAGTGCCCTAGTTGGCACTTTTCCAGATGGTGCTGTGCTGGCTCCAGCCAGAGAAAAGCATTCTTTTATGGCTGGTAAGAAAATCTTGGGGTTGTAACCAACTCCTCTGGGAGCTGGTAAACAAATTCCATGCCTCTTATTGTTATGAAGTGAGGCTATATATTCTCAGAAGCTATGTGGTTCAGAGAAATATTTTCATTAACCCTTGCCATTGAAGTTCAAGAGAGACCATGGATGTCAATCTTAATCAAGCATAAAGGTTAGGACATACTGTACCCAACCCGAAGCAGTGATAATCCAAAGACCAGCTTTGATAATCACTATTAGTGCATTGTATGTAATTACCTAAGTAATGTGAACTAAATAATTGTGGCACCAAATCTATGTTAACTTACTGTGGATGGAAAACTGTCAATATGTATTGAGCAAGCAGGATGTCCGACATTTTGCTGGATATTTTAACTAGTTACCTCATTTAGTTCTCATAACAAACCTATGAGCTATGACTTTACAGATGAGACAAGTGAGACTCTGAAAGGTAAATAAACTGCCTAATCCATACAGCTAGAAAATAAATAATATATATTTTAGACTCATGTCTGCTAAACTATTTGCACTTGTGACATTGATAGTAACCATAGTAACACTTATAGCAAATGTTTATATAGCTTTTGGACTGTGGTGCTGGAAAAGGCTCTTGAGAGTCCATTGAACAGCAAGGAGATCAAACCAGTCAATCCTGAAGGAAATCAACCCTGAATATTCATTGGAAAGACTGATGCTAATGCTGAAACTCCAATACTTTGGCCTGATCCAATACCTGATGCAAAGAACCGACTCATTGGAAAAGACCCTGATGCTGGGAAAGATTGAGGGCAAGAGGAGGAGACAAGAGGATGAGATGGTTGGATGGCATCACTGACTCGATTGACGTGAGTTTGAGCAAACTCAGGGATATAGTGAAGGACAAGGAAGCCTGGTGTGCTGTGGTTCATGGGGTTGCAAAGAGTTGGACACAACTTAGCGACTGAACAACAAAAATATAGCATTCATTCTATGCTCTTAGCATTTTATATACATTCCTTGAGATGATGTCACTCCAGCCTCCCTTCCTCATAAAGATGGACAATTGGACAGTTTTTTATGAACAAAAGCAGCTCTGGGAAAGCTCTGGAGTCCACTTAAGAAACCTGAGCAAAACAGTTAGATAAAAGCAACTTGAAACTAACCACATAAGAAGAGAAGAAAGATTCATTTTGCCTGCATCATCCCATCCCTCAAGCAAACACTGTTCAGTGCCAACATAATAAAGGCTAAATATGACAAACCCACAGCTAACATCATACTCAGTGTCAAAAGGTTTAAAGTTTTTCCCCTAAGAGTAGGAGCAAGAAAAGAAGATCCACTCTTACCACTCCTATTCAACATAGTACTGGAAGTCCTCGCCAGAGAAATCAGGCAAGAAAAAGAAATAAAAAGCATCCAAATCAAAAAGGAAGAAGTAAAATTTTCTTTATTTGCAAATCATATCATCATATACATAGAAAATCTTAAAAACATGCCCCCAAAGTGTTGGAACTAATCAATGATTTCAGTAAAATTGCAGGATACAAAATCAAGATAGAAATCACTTGTATTTCTATGCACTAACAATAAAGCATCTGAAAGAGAAAGAAAACAATCCCAATTCACAATAATATAAAAAAATAATAGAATACTTAGAAATAAATTTAGCAAAGGAAGTGAAAGATCTGCACACTGAAAGACATGAGACTTTGAAGAAGGAAACTAAGTAAGACACAAAAAAATTAGATTGAGTATGGATATTCTACACTCAAAATAGAATTAATATTGTTTAAATAGCCATACTACTACCCACAGCCATCTATAGTCAGTACTGTCTCTATCAGAATTCTAATGGCATTTTTCACAGAAAGAGAAAAAGACCCTAAAATTAGTATGAAACCACAAAAAGTCCTGAATGGTCAAAGCAATCCTAAGAAAGAAGAACATATTGGAGGTGTTATACTTCCTAATTTCAAAGCTATAGTAATCCAAACAGTATGGGACTGGCATAAAAATAGACAAATAGACCAATGTTCCAGAAGAAAGGACCAGAAATAAATCCTAACGTATACAATCAACTCATGTTTCCCAAGGAAATCATGAGTGCTTAATAGATAAAGGATAGTCTCTTCAATAAATAGTGCTGGAAAAATGGAATAACCACATGTTGAAGAAAGAGATTGAACCCCTTATGCTACTCAAAAATTCTCAAAATGAATTAAGTATTAAGACATAAAACCATAAAAATCCTACAAGAAGACATAAGAAAAACCTTCTGGACATTGGTTTTAGCAACAGTTTTTTGGGTGTGACACCAAAAGCACAACAAAAGCAAAAATTGATAAGTAGAACTACATCAGATTTCTGCACAGCAAGATAAATGCTCCATTTCAACAAAAATAAACATTAACAAAATGAAAAGACAACTAATGGAATGGGAGAAAATATTTGCAAATCATAGCTAATAAAGGATTAATATGTAAATAAGGTTTCCCTGATAGCTCAGTTGGTAATCCACCTGCGATGCAGGAGACCCTGGTTTGATTCCTGGGTCGGGAAGATCCCCTGGAGAAGGGATAGGCTACCCAATCCAGTATTCTTAGGCTTCCCTTGTGGCTCAGCTGGTAAAGAATCCACCTGCAATGTGGGAAACCTGGGTTCAATCCCTGGGTTACGAAGATCCCCTGAGAAGGGAAAGGCTACCCACTCCAGTATTCTGGCCTAGAGAATTTCATGGTCTATATAGTCCATGGGGTTGCAAAGAGTCGGACACAACTGAGACACTTTCACTTTCACTTTTTTTCAAGGTTCTCATACAAGTCAATAGCAAAAAAAAAAAAAGTCTGGCTAAAAATGGGCAGAGGAACTAAATAGACATTTTTCCAAAGAAGACAAGACATACCAATGGCCAACAGATAAGTGAAAAGAGGCTCAGCATCATTAATCAACAGAGAAATGCAAGTGAAAACAAGAATGAGCTATCACCACAATCCTGTTAGAATGATTTTCACTGAGAAGACAGAAGATAACAAATGTTGGTGAGATGTGGAGAAAAGGAAACCCTTATGCACTGTTGGTGGGAATGTAAATCGATGCAGTCACTATGCAATACAATATGGAGATTACTCAAGAAATTAAAAATAGAACCACCACTATATGATCCAGAAGTTCCACCTCTGGAAATGAAAACAAGATCTGGAAGGGATATCTGCATTCCCATGTGCACTGGAGCATTATTCACAGTCTCCACTGTGAATGAAAACAACTGAAGTATCCCTCAAGGGATGACTCATCAAAAAAGTTGTAGTATACATATATACAATGGAAAAATGCTTATGAGAAGGAAGGAAATTCTGCCATACGAGACAGTATGAATGGACCATGAGAACATTATGCAAGTGAATAAGTCAGAGAAAGACAAATAATGATATAACTTATGTAGAATCTAAAAAAGTCAGACTCATAGAGTAGAGTGGTGGTAACCAAGGGCTGAGAGGTAGGAGGCGTGGGGAGATATTGGCCAAGAGTACTGTTTTATGCTGGTCTCAGCCTGTTGGTAACCAGTGTTATTGCTGGACTGACCTTTGTGATTCTTATCATGATTGTAAGATGCCCTCGGCAATAACAAACAGGAAACTTTGGGGAAGAGGTTTATTACTCAAAGGTCTTGAAAATTACACAGCACACCTCGGGCCACACAGCAGAGTCAGGAAAAAGAGAGGCAGCAGGTGTAGGGTTGTGGGAACAAGTGTGGGGCCTACGGTCTCAAAGGTGAATTTAAAACACAGAATGGGAATTTAAAGGGAAGAGAAAAAACGAGCAGCCCAAATGGTCATTTATTGAAATCAATCAAGGTCTCTGAAACCAGCTGTCACATCCTCTCAGCAACTTCCTCCAACAATTGACATGGATAAAGAAGAGTATTCTGGGATTATGAAGTAGTTCTTTATCTTATTGCGGCAGTGTATGTTACAATTCATAGAAATATATGTCCCCCAAAAGTTTTTAAGATGGTAATTTTTAATGAAAAATAAACTGCAGGCTTTACACACAGACTTTCTAGATTTGAATCACCTATTTGCTGTTTATCTTGAGATATATTACTTAATTTTCATATTTCCTAATTTCTCATAAAATAATGGCAGTCGTAGTGACAACCCCCTCACAGGGTTGTGATGAACATGAAATGGGCTAAAATGTATACCCATTTAGAGCAACCCCTGTATACAGTAAGTGCTCAGTAAGTATTAGTGATCATTATTAGGACACATATACATCATGTGGGATTAATGTTTTATGCTGTGTAATTTTAAGAGTTTTACTTTTCAACAATTCACATGTTCCTTAGTTGATGAATGTGGTCTATCTGTACAATGGAGTAGTAGTCATAATAAAACGGAAGTAAATACTGACCCATGCAACCCATAGGTGAACCTTGAAAACATAATGCTAAGTGAAAGAAACCAGACACCAACGGTCACATATTGTATGATTCCACTTATATGAAATGTCCAAAATAGGCAAATCTGTAGAACCTGAAAGTCAATTAAGGGTTGCCAGGGAAAGGGGAGAAATGGGCCTGACTGCTAACAGATATGGAGAAGGCAATGGCACCCCACTCCAGTACTCTTGCCTGGAAAATCCCATGGACAGAGGAGCCTGGTGGGCTGCAGTCCATGGGGTCGCTAAGAGTCAGACACGACTGAGCGACTTCCCTTTACCTTTTTACTTTCATGCACTGGAGAAGGAAATGGCAACCCACTCCAGTGTTCTTGCCTGGAGAATCCCAGGGACGGGGGAGCCTGGTGGGCTGCCGTCTGTGGGGTCGCACAGAGTCGGACACGACTGAAGTGACTTAGCAGCAGCAGCTAACAGATATGGGACTTTTTCTGACATGATAGAAATACTCTGAAATCGATAACAGTGGTGGTGGCTCAACTCTATAAATACACTAAAAACCTCTGAATCATATACTTTAAAGTGTGAACTTTATAGTATGTGAATGTGAATTATATCTCAATAAGGCTTTTATTTTTTTTTTAATCTCTGAAACAAAGGCGCCTGGGGCAGTGGAGGACAGCTCAGCCTGGCTCTTTATCTAGACATGTGGCTGGCAAAGTGTTTATAGAGATAGCTGTCTTTGAAGTGGATGACTCTTTGAAGTGGATCCCTTGGCAATCAAAGCTTAAGTCAGACACTTGCATTACAAAAAAGAAAAACCAACTGTCAGGCCTGATGCTACAGGTACAAACTTCCTGTAACAAGACCAATAAGTTTGAGGGAATCTGATGTACAGCATGGCGATTGTAGTTGTTGATACTGTGTTGTGTTCTTGCATGTTGCTGAGAGAGTAAACTGTAGATGTTCTCATCACAAAAAAGAAATTGTAACAATGTGATGGAGGTGTTAACTATGTACTATGGTGGCAATCATTTTGCAATATATAAATATATCCAGTCAACACGCTGAACACCTTAAATTTACACAATGTTAATATCATTATTCAATGGACATGGGATCGGGTGGACTCCGGGAGTTGGTGATGAACAGGGAGGCCTGGTGGGCTGCAGTTCATGGGGTCGCAAGGAGTCGGACACGACTGAGTGACTGAACTGAACTGAATGTCATTATACCTCAATAGAGCAGAAAGAGATACTTTAATTTAAAAATCACTATTTTATAAATTAGCTCATTTTATTCTCACAGCAACTTTTTGAGGACACCATTATTATCTCTGTTTTACAGGTAAAGAAACTAAGGTCAGAGAACTTGCCCAAGGTCATACATACTAAAACGGGAAAGAAATAGGATTCAAACCCAGAAAGTCTGACTCTAGAAACCATAGTCTCAACACATTCTACTGTTCTATTTTCAAATATTTCCAGAACTAAGTGCTTTTCAGAACTTCCGACTTTCTAACCAGACAAGGTCAAATTCCAAAATGGCACTCATAAGCCCCTAAAGGAAAACATACCTGACAGAATCCTAGGGATGAGAGCAGTAATAAGCCAAGTAACTGAATGGGAAAGACACCGAAGCTTCTTGAAATATTGTAACACACCCCCATACTGTGACACCTCTCCTCACCCAACACCTCTTGCTAAAACCCCAGGAGTTAAGGACAGGCCCCTGGAGAAGCCTCAAAGGCTCTCAAGAGTCTAGTCTCCAGTGTTGAGGGAGACTGTACTCCCAAAACGAGCAGCTGCTCCACGTTAGGACCACTGTGCCTGCTGCTTGCCAGCCTGAGGTCTAAGAGGTAGGAAAAACATATAAACTCTTCAAATCCTGAGCACATACTTCACAGGGAGAGGAGAAGTGCAGATACAAAGAGCTTACTTGGCTTTCTTTTTTTTTGTTTTCCCAGAGCTGCCTAAAGTTTATCTCATGAGGAATCCACTGAAGGACTTCTTGGGGAAGAGAGTTCGAGTCAAGATGTCCAGAAACCAGGTAGGGTGATCCACCACTGCAGGGGTTAATAATCAGCTGCCTGTTGCTCTGGCTAAGCCATGAGAAAAACACCATGGGAAAAGAATAAAAGCAAAATATAGCAGTACAGTAAACCAAAGTATATCAGGTTATTAATTGGGGTCGTCATGCCCTGCTAAGCTAAGGAAAACATAGTATGGACCTTGGAACACCGGATCAGCACAGGTTCAGAACACTGCTTGTGCACACACCAAGATGTTTTCCCAAGGCATATGTGGGTATATGACCCCCAGCTGGGTGATACCCCTTGTACAAGAAAATAGCAGATAGTTCAAAGTAATGAATAAAATGAGAGAAGTGTCATAGCAAAACAGATACTTTCTGCATGCCAAGATACTAACTAAAAGTGATGTGGCTCCAAGGAACAGGGCTCTTGATCCAAGAGGTCTTGAGTTCCCTGGTCCCATCTTTAAAACTTTAATTCTGTCTCTAGTTTCTTTTTCCCAAACTGTGTGTTGACCACTTTCAATCCCTACCTGCTGCGCTGGCCGCAGCATACCGTCTTAGTTCACCAGGGACTAGGGGACTTCCAGGAGCACAGACTCTGAGTGCTAAAGCCATGACAGTTGGTTGCTCTTCATTCATGTTAGGGTCAGCAAGAACCCCTAGGATTTTTCTTCATTCCAGTGCATTCCACTCATGCCAAGCTGTGCTACTCACACACCATCCAGTCATGCAAATGAATTCTGACTGTGAGCCTTTTATTTTGACTCCCACTTCAGTTATTACTGCTGTAACCCCAGCACCCATTTCCTTAGAATGGTTGCTGTTATTCACTGACCTGGTCTGCTTAAATCAGATGGGATTATTTTCACTAGCTGCTGCCTCCCAGCCAGAGCGGATGTAAAGCTTCCTGGCTTATTTAGAATGTAACCCTGTCTCTTTCAGCTGCTAACTGTCTGAACTGGTCACCAGATAGGCTGCTGTCAACCTGGGATAAAGATGCCAGACATGAAGTGATGCATTTCACTGTTTGAAAACTTCTTGGTTACAAAGGAGTAACTGCAACTGGCCCCACTGAAGTTTTGACTAGTTGTTTTTCATTAAGTCTTTCAATCCCTTGCCTAATTAGCTTCTCAGAAGCATGTGTCTTTTTTTGTCATTGTTTTGGTCGCTTCGCGTCTTAGTCGTGGCATGCAGAATCTAGTTTCCTGGAAAGTGAAAGTGTTAGTCACTCAGTTGTGTCCAACTCTTTGCAACCCCATGGACTGTAGCCCTAGTTCTCTGACTAAGGATCAAATCCACGGCCCCCTGCGTTGGGAGCATCAAGTCTTAGGCCCTGGACCACCAGGAGGGAAGTCCCAGAAGCATGTGTCCTATGGGCAGTACTACCCAATATTCCCTTAGAAACCTGAAGATGCCCTATGAGTGCATCAGCCTTTAAAGTGCAGTCAGTCCCATTTAAAATTCCCCATTAGAAGTAAAGCTGAGCATTAGTGACAGGCACAGCCCCTACTTTTAAGAGATGGTGCAGTCTAATTAGGGAACTATGCTCACACACACACACAAACACACGCACACATACACCCCTGCAAGCCCCAGGGATTACAGATGTCAGGAGCTGTTAGTATAGAAACCCATTTCTGACTGAGGAGGAGGGGAACCAGGTGTGAGTTCAAGCACCAGAGTCTCTGCCATCTGCAGCTGTTTCCTTCCCAACTGACCTCCTGACTGTCTCCTACACCTCAGGAAGGCATCTGGGTGCCCTGGGATTGTCCCTTATGGAGGAGAGGCTGACTCAGGTCTGGAAGGTGTGTGCAACAACCCCCTCGCCTCAATCTTCTCTTCTCTGTTCACATCCACCCGCGCAGGTCTGGCAGAGGTGCCTGCCAGAGCCCCACGATCTCTGATTATTCTAACAGGATCCGGCCCTGAACAGATGGCCACCTCAGTCACAGTGGACTTCATATCTGGCCAAGATAGGGCATTATATATCTAATGAGCAATCTAGCAAATGAAGTTGAACAGGCATGCCTCGTTCTTCATTTAATCATCCCAGCTGTTGGCTCCTAGGCCATGGACTGGCGGGCAGGCTGAATTGGGCCTGAGTATAAAGGTGCAGGCATGGGAAGAGCCTCTCAGAGACCAACAGGACACCAGATGGAGTTAGATAGCATTACATGCATTTAGAGTATGAACCTCTTATGAACAAAGAGCTGGCTGGCCAACTTGCACCAGAGTGATGCCATTATAGAGGCAATGTTTAGGAAATAGCAATTTCCATGCTGATGAGAGCAGTGTTTGTTCATTTTTATTGTCTGCTGCAGTCATTCTCTTTTTTTATTTTTAATTTAACTGGAATATAGTTGATCTACAGTGTTATATTAGTTTCATGTTACAGCAAAGTGATTCAGTTATACATACATTCATCCTATTTTAGACTCTCTTCTCATGTAGGTTATCACAGAATATTGAGTAGAGCTCCCTGTGCTATACAGTAGGGCCTTATCTGTCTCATTCGTAGTGGTGTGTATGTTCATCCCAAGCTCCTGATTTATCCCTCCCCCTAACATTTCCCCTTTAGTAACCATAAGTTTGTTTTTGATATCTTTAAGTATTTTTCTGTTTTATAAATAAGTTCATTTATATCATTTTAAGAAGTTTGATCCCATGAGTGATATCATATGATATTTGTCTTTCTCTGCCTTAGTGTGATCATCTCTAGGTCTGTCCATGTGGCTGAATGGTATTATTTTGTTCTTTTATGGCTTTATGTATTGTATATATATACTAAATCTTCTTTATCCATTCCTCTGTTGATGGACATTTAGGTTGCTTCCATGTCTTGGCTGTTGTAAAGGTGCTGCAGCTTATTTCAGGTTATGGTTTCCTTTCAAAATATGGTTTTCTCTGGATATATGCTCAGGAGTGGGATTGCTGGATCATGTGGTAGTTCTACTTTTAGTTTTCTAGGGAACCTCCATACTCTTCTCCACAGTGATTATACTAATTTAAGTTCCCACCAACAGTGTAGAAGGGTTCCCTTTTCTCCACTCTCTCTCCAGCATTTATTGTTTGTAGAGAGTACTCTTAAACTTTACCTGGAAGGATTTTAAAATACAAATTAGGTCCAGGTGTGGAACCAGAGAATTTACACTTTTAACAAGTTCCCAAGTAGAGGCCGGAAAAGGAAATGGCAACCCACTCCAGTATTCTTGCCTGGAGAATCCCAGGGACGGAGGAACCTGGTGAACTGCCATCTATGGGGTCTCACAGACTAGGACTCAACTGAAGCGACTTAACAGCAGCAGCAAGTAGAGACCATGGGTTCCAGGACCACACATTAAGAGGCATGGGTCTACAGGAAATAATCCATTTAACAGTATATGTATGTGTGTGTTTCTTCTGCAGACCCAGCCCATACAGAAATCATTGTGAAGTGTCATATAACAACATACCCAGATATTTGTTGGAATAATGAGGGATGAAAACTCACAACCAATATTTGATCAACTAACTATAAAGTACTTACTAAGCAGCTACCATGTGCAAAACTAGGTCCTAAATTCTGTAAAGATTAAAAAGAAATGTCAAATTCAAATTGGAAAAACCTTTCTAGAGGTCATTTAGTCAATATATAATTAAAGTCTAAAACTTGCCACTTTTTCACCCACCAAGCAGTTCTATGTCTAGGAATTTATCACAAGAAAATTATTTAAAACGTTGACAGAGTTTAAACTAAGGAAGTGTTTACTGATGCTTTTTAAAAGGAAAAGGTGGAAATCTAAAAAATTAACAAATATACTTGTAACTAACTGACAAATACATCACATTCTGTCTCATGCATATCCTATCTTGCTTTCCCTCTCTCTCACACACACACACACACACACACACACACACACCCCTTGTTTCTGTAGACCACCAGTTCTCAACACATTTTCAGATTTTAAATGTCTTTACTTGTCAGAGTTCAGAAGGAGCGCTACCAGCACCTAGTAAACACCTCACAATGCACAGGACAGCTCTCACAACACGGAATCAGTAGTGCTGACCTTGAGAAACCCTGATCTAGTCTCACTTGTCAGAGGATTCCAGCAGAACCACATTGACTCCGATGACTATATTCCATAGAATCAGCCACAGCTGTGTAGTGAAGGGCTTTATTCCCCTCAGAGCCTCATGGTGTTATTTCTGTTCTTGAGGATTTTCTCAAGTGAATTCGTGCATCGTTCACGTGGGCTTTCTCCCTCAGCTTCTGCCTGTGTTGTGGCAATTCAGAGAAATCCCGTGGGAGCAGCCACTGAGCTTGCACAGCTGCCTATTCCCTCCTTCCCCCCAGGGGATGATGATGGGGCCCAGTGCACCACCGCCTGGCGCCCTTGTACCTTGCTGATGCTGTCCTCGCGGTCTCAACATTGCCATAGCTCTGTGGGGTCTATGCACGTATGCTTATGCTAGTCACTCAGTTGTGTCAATTCTTTGTGGTCCTTTGGACTATAGCCCGCCAGGCTCTTCTGTCCATGGGATTTTTCAGGCAAGAATATTAGAGTGGATTGCCATTTCCTCCTCCAGGGGGTCTTCCCAACCCAGGAATCAAACCTGCATCTCCTGTGTCTCCTGCATTTTAGGTGGATTTTTTATCTGCTGAGCTATCAGGGAAACCTGTGGAGTCTAGTTACCTGGAAACCAAAGCAGTGCTCTTGGTTGGGCTCACACAACACCCTGTGAGAAGAGTTTCTTTGGCTTCTGCCTGCAGCTGCTCTCCAATACAGGTTTGTGGGGCCTGGCCAGGAGACCAGAGGCTGGGAAAAGACTGCATTGTCCTCTCATATCTCAGGTCCCTGAGCCAACCACTTTTCTTCTCCTGTGAACAAAATTTCTCAAGCAAATAAACATTTGCAAAATACACACACTAAGAGTAAATACTATGAGTTCAGATAAAGACACAGTTACTCCAATTGACATTCACCACAGATGCGTGGAGCATCCCCTCCCACCAGCCACATGGGCCAAGCTAATGCCCATTCCTTTGCCTTAGCTTATCCTCCAACAGAAGATCTCCCTAACTCCACTCTGTTTACATAAATCTCGCTGTCTTTTAAGACCTGGTTCTCATCTCCTCCAGGAAGTTTTCAAAATCATCTAGGGTGCTTTTTGTTATAAGTAGTAGAATGTTTAAAACAATTAGTGGTCTTATTATTTTATATAAAAAGAAGCATGCAGCTGCTGCTAAGTCGCTTCAGTCATGTCCGACTCTGTGCAACCCCATAGATGACAGCCCACCAGGCTCCCCCGTCCCTGGGATTCTCCATGCAAGAACACTGGAGTGGGTTGCCATTTCCTTCTCCAATGCATGAAAGGGAAAAGTGAAAGTGAAGTCGTTCAGTTGTGTCCGACTCTTTGCGACCCCATGGACTGCAGCCCACCACGCTCCTCTATCCATGGGATTTTCCAGGCAAGAGTACTGGAGTGGGTTGCCATTGCCTTCTCCAAGCATGCAGCTAGAGAGTTCCATAGTTGAGCAATTCAAAAATTCACTGGCTTCTTTCCAATTCTCTTGATTTTTGTCTCATGTTCACAAGATGGCTATCACAGCATCTTCTCATCATGAAAACATCAAAAGGCAGGAAGTAAAAGAGAGGTTCCCAGCCTCTCCCTTGCTGAGGTATAAAAAGGAATTTGATTAGAAGCTTTTTTGTCAGAGAGGAAATTCTTCCCCACAAGTCCCCAACAGATATCTCTTTATATTTCATCCGCCAGAACTAACCAAGTCATTGAGATGATTGTGATAACTTTAGACATATCATGGTCATTCCTTGAACCTGGAGGAGGGACCCGCCTCCTTAGTGAATTGCCTTCACTAAGGACCCGCCTTAGTGAATTGCTGCTCTGTGAAAAGAGAAGCACTGGTTCTTTGGGAGTACTCAGAAGGAGACTTGCCAGGCCCTTTGGAATGAAGAGTAGAACCATACCACACGTAGTAGCATCAGAACTGTTTGAACCTGTTGATGACAAAACCATATCAAGAGAGAGACATATTTAAGACCACCGGTTTTCCTTGTTCTTTCCCATCATTGAGCAACAAGCTCGTGAAATGTGCCATAATGAAGAGAATATTGAGAGTTAACATTAAGTTAATACTGAGAGTAGTGAGAGTTAACAAACTTAGATTTGAATTCCAGTCCTGGCACTGATGAATAACCTTGGGCGAGTCATTTACTCTCTGTCTCTGAATTGAGCCACTCACTGCCAGTCTATTATTCTCTGATACCGAAAATGGCACCTTGGGAAAACTGGAAGCTGAAAACAAAAATGTCTCTCATGGGCTGCCTCTGCTCAATTCTTCACCCTTCCTCTGCTTCTCCAGGATGGGACATTGTCGTGAAACACAATCATGTCTGTTCAAAGCTCCAGCAAATGCTAGAGACTCAACACTGAAATACTGAATCCTGGACCTTAGAACATTGAACAGAACAGCAGCAAGGGCTGACCAAAAGTAGAAATGTTAGAATTTCAAAGTCATCAAAACTCAAGAAAAGGATTCTATTTAGGGTACTGGAATTTTTTTAAGACTTTTTTTTTTTTTTTAAGAGTAGTTTTAATTTAACAAAACTGATAGGAAGGTAAGAGACTTCCCATATCCCTTCTGCCCCTACATGTGATACCCAGCCTAATTATCAATATCACTCACCAGAATGGTGCATTTGTTATTAATGATACCTACATTAACACATAATTATCACCCAAAAGCTGTAGATTATCTTAGGGTTTACTTTGCTATTGTGCGTTCTATAGGTTTGACAAATATATAATAACGTGTATCCATCATTATAATATAATAAAAAGAATTTTTACTGCCTAAAAATGCTCTGTGCTCCACCTGTGTACCTCTCTTGCCTCTTCCCCACCTCTGGCAACCACTGACATTTTTATGATCTCCACAGTTTTGCCTTTTCCAGAAAGTCTTAACTATTGTAATTATACAGTATGTAGCCTTTTCATATTGGCTTATTTCACTTAGTAATATACATTTAAGTTTCCTACATATCTTTTCATGGCTATACTTCTTTTTTATGAGAACTGTTAGGATTTACTCTCTTAATAACTTTCATATGTATCATATAGCAGTGATAACTATAGTTATCTTGTTGTATATTACATCCCTGCTGCTGCTGCTGCTAAGTCGCTTCAGTTGTGTCCGACTCTGTGCGACCCCATAGACGGCAGCCCACCAGGCTCCCCCGTCCCTGGGATTCTACAGGCAAGAACACTGGAGTGGGTTGCCATTTCCTTCTCCAGTGCATGAAAGTGAAAAGGTAAAGGGAAGTCTCTCAGTCAGGTCTGACTCTTAGCGACCCCATGGACTGCAGCCCACCAGGCTCCTCTGTCCATGGGATTTTCCAGGCAAGAGTACTGGAGTGGGGTGCCATTGCCTTCTCCGATATTACATCCCTAATATTTATTTACTAGGACTAGGGGGATCTTATAACTGGAACTTATGTTTTGACCACCTTCCTTTAGTTCCCACTCTTCCACGCCCTACCTCTGGGAGCTATAAATCTAATCTTTTTCCTATAAGTTTTAAAAATTTTAATTAGACTCTACATGTAGGAGAGATACCGTATTTGTCTCTCTCTGACTTACTTCACTTAGCATTAATTCACTATAGTTCTTCCATGTTGTTGCAAATGACAACATGAGTATTTCCTCATGTTATGGCTGAATAATATTCCATAGTATATATAAAACAGTTTTTTAATCCCTTCATCCGTCAATGGACTCTTAGCTTGCTTCCATGTAATGGCTGTTGTAAATAACACTGCTATGAAGATTGGGATGCAAATATCTTTTTTGAGTTAGTTTTCTTTTTCTTTGGACATATTCCTAGAAATGGGATTTCTAGGTTATATGGTAGTTTTATTTTTAACGTTTGAGGATCCTCCATACTGTTTTTCATAGCAGCTGCACTAGTTTATAAACCCATCAACAATGCACAAGGATTCCTTTTACTCCGCATCCTCACAAGCATTTGTCTTCTCTTGTATTTTTGATAATGGCAATTCTAATAGCCAAGAGATGATATCTCATTGTGGTTTTGACTGGCATTTCCCTTATTGCTAGTGATGGTGAGCGTATTTTCAGCTTTGTGTAGGCTGCCCAGTATCTTCTTTGGAAAAATGTTACTCAGGTTTTTTACCCTATCTTAATTGAATCATTTGGGTTTTTGCTATTATTTGAGTTCTTTGTATATTTTGAATAATAATTTCTTATAAGATACGTGTTTTTTATGCTTTTGTTGTTTGTGCTTTAGAAGCCATATCCAAAAAAAGTCATTGCCAAGATCAATATCAAGGAGCTTTTTTCCTATATTTTCTTCTGGGAATTTCATGGTTTCAGTTTTAAGTCTTATATTTAACTTTTGAATCCATCTTGAGCTAATTTTTGTGAATTTTGTTCTTCAACATTTAAATATCCAATTTTGAGGACTATTTATTAAAATATTTTTTCTATTGAGAATCCTTGGATTTTCTGTCAAGTATTAGTTGGCCATATATGTTTGGGTTTATTTGTGGTTTCTCAATTCTGTTCCATTGATTTGTCTGTTTTTATCCAGAACCATATGCTTTTCATTACTAATACGTTAAGAGTATAGCTTGAAATCAAGAAAAGTTATGTCTCCTGCTTTGTTCTTCTTTATCAGGATTGCCTTGGCTATTCTAGTCTCTATCAGTTCAGTTCAGTTCAGTCTCTCAGTCATGTCCGACTCTTTGCGACCCCATGAATCACAGCACACCAGGCCTCCCTGTCCATCACCAACTCCCGGAGTTCACTCAGACTCACGTCCATCGAGTCAGTGATGCCATCCAGCCATCTCATCCTCTGTCGTCCCCTTCTCCTCCTGCCCCCAATCCCTCCCAGCATCAGAGTCTTTTCCAACGAGTCAACTCTTCACATGAGGTGGCCAAAGTACTGGAGATTCAGCTTTAGCATCATTCCTTCCAAAGAAATCCCAGGGCTGATCTCCTTCAGAATGGACTGGTTGGATCTCCTTGCAGTCCAAGGGACTCGC
>NW_011494878.1:1444977-1446372 GCF_000754665.1 Bison bison bison | reverse complement strand
ACTGTTTCCCCATCTATTTCCCATGAAGTGATGGGACCAGATGCCATGATCTTCGTTTTCTGAATGTTGAGCTTTAAGCCAACTTTTTCACTCTCCACTTTCACGTTCATCAAAAGGCTTTTGAGTTCCTCTTCACTTTCTGCCATAAGGGTGGTGTCATCTGCATATCTCAGGTTATTGATATTTCTCCCAGCAATTTTGATTCCAGCTTGTGTTTCTTCCAGTCCAGCGTTTCTCATGATGTACTCTGCGTATAAGTTAAATAAGCAGGGTGACAATATACAGCTATCTAGTCTCTATAGTTCTATATAAAATTTAGGATTGTTTCTTTACTTATGCAAAATATTCCATTGAAATTTTGATAGGGATTACATTGAATCCATAGGTGGCTTTGAGTAATATGTACATTTTAACAATATTCTTCCAATTCATGAGCACAGTATACCTTTCCATTTTTGTGTGTTTTCTCTGATTACTTTCAATAATGTCTTGTAATTTCAAAACAGCAATCTTTCACCTCCTTGGTGATAAACTCAAATGTATATGGTCAACTAATATTTGACAAGGAATCTAAGGATTCTCAATGGAGAAAAGACTTTAATAAATAAATTGTCCTCAAAATTGGGTATTCATATGTTGAATAACGAAATTCACAAAAATTAGCTCAAGGTGGATTAAAATACTTAAATTTATGCCTAAGTATTTTTTGTTTGTTTTTGATGGTATTCTAAATGGGGTCAATTTTTTTCTTTTGCAGAAATTTCATTCTTAGTATATAGAAACATTACTGATTTTTGTAGTTAATTTTGTATCCTGCAAATTTACTGAATCTTTTGATTTGATACATAATAGTCCCTCCATCATTCGCAGTACTACTTTCTGTGGTATCAGTTAACCACAGTCTACCATGATCTTAAATATTAAATGGAAAATTCCATAAATAAGCAACTTATAAATTATAAATTATGCAGTGCTCTGAGTTATGCGATGAAATCTTGTCCTACTTGGAACAGTATAATGCCCTTTGTCCAGTGTATCCATGCTGTAAGCACAATCCACCCAAGGCAATGGCACCCCACTCCGGTACTCTTGCCTGGAAAATCCCATGGGCGGAGGAGCCTGGTAGGCTGCAGTCCATGGGATCGCGAAGAGTCGGACATGACTGAGCGACTTCACTTTCACTTTTCACTTTCATGCATTGGAGAAGGAAATGGCAACCCACTCCAGTGTTCTTGTCGGGAGAATCCCAGGGACAGGGGCGCCTGGTGGGCTGCCATCTACGGGGTCGCACAAAGTCAGACACAACTGAAGCTACTTAGCAGCAGCAGCAGCAGCAGCAGCAGTGGGCAACAGTGGCTGTTAATAGGCTGGTTTAAACTAAGAGGCTTCGTGCGC
>NW_011494878.1:1441671-1444877 GCF_000754665.1 Bison bison bison | reverse complement strand
CCTGGAGAACCCCAGGGACAGGGGAGCCTGGTGGGCTGCCATCTATGGGGTCGCACAGAGTCGAACACGACTGAAGTGACTTAGCAGTAGCAGTACCTAAATAGAAAAAAGCATAATAATTATGATTAGGGTTCTGTACAATCTGAAGCATCACACATTCACTGGAGGTCATGGAACATGTGAGTGATCCTTATAATGTGTTGTTGAATTTTTTGGCAAGTATTTTGTTGAGAATTTTGCATCTATATTTATCAGGAATATTGGCCTATAGTTTTCTTTTCTGGTGGTGTCATTTTCTGCTTTTGGTATCATGATAATGCTGACCTTGTAAATGAGTTTGGGAGTGTTCCTTCTCTTTGACTTTTATGGAAGAGTTTGAGAAAGATTGGTATTAATTCTTTTTTAAATGTTTGGTTAAATTGACCAGTGAAGCCATCTGGTTCTGGGGTTTTCTTTGCTTGGAGATTTTTAATTACTGATGAAATCTCTAGCTGGTAATTCTATTCAGATTTTCTATTTCTTCCAGACTTAGGCTTAGTAAATGTATGTTTCTAAGAATTTTTCCATCTGTTCTAGGTTGTCCAGTTTGTTGGCATATAGTTGTTTGTAATATTTTCTTATAGCCTTTGTATTTCTGTGGTATTTATTGTAATGTCTCCTTTTCTATTTATAATTTTCTTTATTTGGGTCTTCTCTTTTATTTCCTTGGTTAATGTAGCTAAAGGTTTGGCCAGTTTTGTTTATATTTTCAGAGAACCAGCTCTTAACTTTAATCATGTTTTTCTGTTCTCTATTTCATCTATTTTTGCTGTAATCTTTATTATTTATTTCCTTGCCAAATTTGGACTCAATATGTTCTTTTCCTAGTTGCTTAAGTAGTAGAGTTAAGTGTTTGTTTGGAATCATTTTTGCTTCTTTTTTTGCATTTTCTTTTTTAAATTTTATTGGAGTGTAGTTGATTTACAATGTGTTAGTTTCAGGTGTATAGCAAAGTGATTCAATTCTACATATACATATATTCATTTTCAGATTCTTTTTCCATATTGGTTATTACAGAATATTGAGTAGAATTCCCTGTGCTACACAATAGGTCCTTGTCGGTTATCTATTTTATATATAGTAGTGTGTATATGTTAATCCCCAACTCCTGCTTCATCTGTTCCCACCCCCCATCCCCAACATTTCTACTTTGGTAATCATAAGTTTTTGAAATTTGTGGGTTTATTCCTATTTGTAAATAAATTCATTTTTTAAAATCATTTTTAAAATTAGATTCCACATAAGACAGAGATACTTTTCTCTGACTTACTTCACTGCATATGATAATTTCTAGATCCATCCATGTTGCTACAAATGACATTATTTCATTCCTTTTGTGGCTGAGTAATATTACGTTGTATATGTTTACACATCTCCTTTATGCATTCCTCTCTTGATGGACACTTAGGTTGTGTCTATGTCTTGGCTATTGTAAATAGTGCTGCAGTGAATACTGGGGTGCATGTATTCCTTCAGATTAGGGCTTTCGCTTTTATTTCTTTCATCAGTGTCTTATACTTTTCAGAGTACAGATCTTTTGGCTCCTTAGGTAGGTTTATTCCTAGGTATTTTGCTGTTTTTGATGCAGTGGCAAAGAGTATTGTTTCCTTAATTTCTCTTCCTGATTGTTCATTGCTAGTGTATAGGAATGCAAGAGAATTTCTATGTATTAATTCTGTATCCTGCAACTTTACCAGATTCATTGATGAGCTCTAATCGTTTTCTGGTAGCATCTTTAGGATTTTCTGTGTATAGTACCATGTCATCTGCAAACAGTGACAGTTTTAGTTCTTTTAAAATTTAGATTACTTTTATTTCTTTTTCTTCTTAGATTGCTGTGCCTAGGACTTTGAAAACTATGTTGAATAAAAGTGGAGACAGTGGGTATCCTTGTCTTGTTCCTGACCTTAGAAGGAATGCTTTCAGCATTTCACCAATGAGAATAATCTTACAGTGGGTTTTTCATTTATGGCCTTTATTATGTTGTGGTATGTTCCCTCTATGCCCACTTTCTGGAGAGTGTTTTTTAATCATAAATTGAGTGTTAAATTTTATGAAAAGCTTTTTCTGCATCTATGGAGATGATCATGTGGTTTTTATTCTTCAGTTTGTTAATGTGGGTATTATATTAATGTGTTGGTATTATCACATTGATTGGTTTGTGGATATTGAGGAGTCCTTGCACCCATGGGATAAATCCCACTTAATCATGGCGTGTAATCTTTTTAATATATTGTTGGTTTTGATTTGTTGTGTGCATATATATTTATAATTGTTACATCTTCTTCTTGAATGGAGCCCTTGATTACTAGAGAGTGTCCTTCTTTGTCTCTTGTAGCAGTATTTTAAATTCTACTTTGTCTGGTATAAGTACAGCCATTCCAGCTTTCTTTTGATTTCCATCTGCATAGAGTACCTTTTTCCATCTCCTCACTTTCATTCTGTATGTATCCCTAGATATATACGGTGGTTTTCTTATAGCCTGTACATGTCCCTAGACACATACAGTGGGTTTCTTATAGACAACATCTATATGGGTTTTATTTTTTTATCCATTCAGCCAGTCCTTGTCTTTTGGTTGAAGCATTTAATCCATTACATTTAGGTAAAATTGTTGTGTGTGTTCTTATTGCCATTGTGTTATTTTGGATTTATTTTTAGATCTTTTTTGTTCCATTCCTCTTTTGTTCTCTTATAATGTGATGACCATTATTAATGTTATATTTAGATTGCTTTTCTTTTTTTGTGTGTGGATCTGTTGTAGATTTTTGGTTTGCGGTTACCATGAATTTTTGATATAGTGTTGCAGAAACCAGTACTCAAGAAACCAAGCACCACCCTCGGAGAGTTGGAGAACTCAGGTTTGTTATGCCAGTGGGCCCAGAGGAGTTAACACTCCAAGCTCTGAGCCCAGAACAAAGGGGTTACAGAGTTTTTATAGACAGACTGTAGTGGAGAAGGCAATGGCACCCCGCTCCACTACTCTTGCCTGGAAAATCCCATGGACAGAGGAGCCTGGTAGGCTGCAGTCCATGGGGTCAGTAAGAGTCAGACACGACTGAGCGACTTCACTTTCACTTTTCATTTTCATGCATTGGAGAACGAAATGGAAACCCACTCCAGTGTTCTTGTCTGGAGAATCCCAGGGACAGGGGCGCCTGGTGGGC
>NW_011494878.1:1437009-1441571 GCF_000754665.1 Bison bison bison | reverse complement strand
CAGACACAACTGAAGCTACTTAGCAGCAGCAGCAGCAGCAGCAGCAGTGGGCAACAGTGGCTGTTAATAGGCTGGTTTAAACTAAGAGGCTTCGTGCGCAGCGGAACGGCAGTCAAGATGTAGAGAGGAATGCCTGACCTTTACACAGACAGGCATGATTAAGCAGGTTTGCAGAGACTGGGCAATTGCAAAGAGCAGGACAAGGGTGAGTGAAATAAGCTCCAGTTCCTAGCATTTTAAGTCCCTACTTTCTGAACCTACGTGACCTACGTGATCCAGACTTTGCAAGGAATAAGCTAAGTTACAAAGGCAGAAGGAGCAGGAGGTTATGTAAAATTTTAACTTTTCCTTTTCGTTACAGTGTATATATACACACGAGATTGCTTTAAGTTACTGATCTCCTAATTTCCAGTGCATTTCCAATATCTTGCATTTGCACTTTCCTCTTCTCATGAAGAGGCTTTCCTGATGGCTCAGTGGTAAAGAATCTGCCTGCAATGCAGGAGACACGGGAGACTTGGGTTGGATCCTTGGATGGGGAAGATCCCTTGGAGTAGGACATGGCAACCTGTTCCAGTATTCTTGCCTGGAAAATTCCATGGACAGAGGAGCTTGATGGGCTACAGTCCATGTGCTCACGAAGAGTCAGACACGACTGAGCACATAGCACAGTTTCTCATGATTAGCGGTTTTTCATATCATATTTCTGTGTAAATGGTTTCCTACCTTTACATTTTCTTTTACTGGTGAGCTTTCCCATTTGTTATTTTCTTATCTCTAATTGTGGGCTTTTCTGCCTAGAGAAATTACTTTAGGATTCATTGTAAAACTGGTTTGTTGGTACTGAATTCTTTTAGATTCTGCTTGTCTGTAAAGCTTTTGATTTCTCCATTAAGTCGAAATGACAGCCTTGCTGGGTAGAGTATTTTTGGTTATAGGTTTTCCCCTTTCATCACTTTAAATATATTGTTCCACTCCCTTCTGACCCACAGTTACTGAAAACTCAACCAGTATCCTTATGCAGATTTTCTTGTATGTTATTTGTTGCTTTTTGCCTTATTGCTTTTAATAGTTTTCTTTATCTTTAGTTTTTGCCAGTTTGATTAAAATGTGTCTCAATGTGTTCTTCCTTGGGTTCATCCTGTATGAGATCCTCTATGCTTCCTAGACTGGAGTATTTCCTTTCTCATATTAGGGAAGTTTTTTGGTTGTGATATCTTCAAATATTTTCTCTGGCCCTTTCTGTCTCCTCTCTGGGACCTTGATAATGAGATTGTTGATGCATTTAATATTGTCCCAGAGGTCTCCGAGTCTGTGCTGACTGTGCTCATTTCTTTTCATTCTGTTCCACAATGGTGATTTCCACAATGCTGTAGTCAAGCTCACTTATCCTTTCTTCTGCCTCATTTAGTCTGCTATTGGTTCCTTCTAGACATATTTTATATTTCAACTTTATTTTGTTCAGCTCTGTTGGTTTGTTCTTTCTATCTTCTAGGTCTTCATTAAACATTTCTTGTAAATTCTCATTTTGTGTCTCTATTCTTTTTCTGAGATCTTGGATCATCTTTACTATCATTAGTCTAAGTTCTTTTTCAGGTAGATTGCTTATCTCTACTTCAGTTAGTTGTTCCAGTGTGTTTTTATCTTGTTCCTTCTCCTGGAAAATATTTCTCTGCCATCTCATTTTGTCTTACTCTGTTTGTGATCTCCTTTCTCCAGGCAGCAGGAACATAGCTCCTCATGCGTCTGGTGTCTGCCCCATGGTGGGTAAGGTTGACACTGGGCTTGTATAGGTTTTCTGGTAGGAGGGACTGGTGCTTGCCCACTGGTGGTTTGAGCTGGATCTTGTCCCTCTGGTGGGCAGGGCCATATCAAAGTTTGTGTTTAGAGGTGGCTCTGAACTCAGCATGGCTTTAGGCAATCTGTCTGCTGATGGGTGGGGCTGTGTTGCTATCCTGCTAATTGTTTGGCCTGAGGTGTGTTCCAGCACCAGAGTCTACAGGACATTAGGTATGGGGTTTGATTATGTTGCAGAAGAGCCCCTCCTACTGTCTCACTGTGGCTAGTTTACACTCCTAACAGTAATGTACAAGGATTCCCATTTCTCCATATTCTTTCCACGTTTGTTTTCTCTTGTCTTTTTTCATCATGGCCATTCTAATGGTCATGAGGTGACATCTCATTGTGGTTTTGATTGAGTTCGTTCAGTCACTCAGTTGTGTCCAACTCTTTGTGACCCCATGCATTGCAGCATGCCTGGCCTCCCTGTCCATCACCAACTCCTAGAATTTACTGAAACTCATGTCCATTGAGTTGGTGCTACCATCCAACCATCTCATCCTCTGTTGTCCCCTTCTCCTCCCACCCTCAATCTTTCCCAGCATCAGGGTCTTTTCCAATGAGTCAGCTCTTCCCATCAGGTGGCCAAAGTATTAGAGTTTCAGCATCAGGCTTTTCAGTGAATATTCAGTACTCTTTTCCTTTAGGATGAACTGGTTGCATCTCCTTGCAGTTCAAGGAACTCTCAAGAGCCTTCTCCAACACCACAGTTCAAAAGCATCAATTCTTCAGTGCTCAACTTTCTTTATAATCCAACTGTCACATCCATACATGACTACTGGAAAAACTATAGCCTTGACTCGACAGACCTTTGTCAGCAAAGTAATGCTTCTGCTTTTTAATATGCTGTCTAGGTTGGTCATAGTTTTTCTTCCAAGGAGCAAGCATCTTTTAATTTCATGGCTGCAGTCACCATCTGCAGTGATTTTGGAGGCCAAAAAACTGAAGTCTGTCACTGTTTCCATTGTTTCCCCATCTTAGTTTTCTAAATGTTGAATTTTCAGCCAACTTTTTCACTCTCCTGTTTCACTTTCATCAAGAGGCTCTTTAGTTCTTTGCTTTCTGCCTAAGGGTGGTGTCATCTGCATATCTGAGGTTATTAATATTTCTCCTGGCAATCTTGATTCCAGCTTGTGCTTCATCCAGCCCAATGTTCCTCATGATGCTGCATATAAGTTATATAAGCAGGGTGACAATATACAGCCTTGATGTACTCCTTTCCTGATTTGGAACCAGTCCATTGTTCCATGTCCAGTTCTAACTGTTGCTTCCTGACCTGCATACAGATTTCCTCAAAAAGCGGGTCAGGTGGTCTGGTATTCCCATCTCTTGAAGAATTTTCCACAGTTTGTTGTGATCCACACAGTCAAAAACTTTGGCATAGTCGATAAAACAGAAGTAGATGTATTTCTGGAACTCTCTTGTGTTTTTGATGATCCAACGGATGTTGGCAATTTGATCTCTGGTTCCCCTACCTTTTTTAAAACCAGCTTGAACATCTGGAAGTTTACAGTTCATGTACTGTTGAAACCTGGCTTGGATAATTTTGAGCAACAATTTTCTAACATGTGAGATGAGTGCAATTGTATGGTAGTTTGAACATTCTTTGGCATTGCTTTTCTTTGGGATTGTAATGAAAACTGACTTTTTCCAGTCCCATGGCCAGTGCTGAGTTTTCCAAATTTGCTGGCATATTGAATGCAGCACTTTCATGGCATCATATTTTAGGATATGAAATAGCTCAACTGGAATTCCATCACCTCCACTAGCCTTGTTCCTAGTGATGCTTCCTAGGGCTCACTTGACTTCACCTTCCAGGATATCTGGCTCTAGGTGAGGGATCACACCATCATGATTATCTGCATCATGAAGATCTTTTTTGTGTAGTTCTTCTGTGTATTCTTGCCACCTCTTCTTAATATCTCCTGCTTCTGTTAGGTCCATACCATTTCCCTTTATTGTGCCTATCTTTTCATGAAATGTTCCCTTGGTATCTCTGATTTTCTTGAAGAGACCTTTAGTCTTTCTTATTCTGTTGTTTTCCTCTATTTCTTTGCATTGATTGCTGAGGAAGACTTTCTTATCTCTCCTTGCTATTCTTTGGAACTCTGCATTCAGATGGGTATATCTTTCCTTTTCTCCTTTGTCTTTTCCTTCTCTTCTTTTTCACTAACTTGATATATGTCTAAGGGAACTCAAGCAGGGTCTCTGTATCAACCTAGAGGCGTGGGATAGGGGGGAGATTGGAGGGAGGTTCAAGAGGGAGGGGACATATGGCTGATTCATGTTGAGGTTTGACAGAAAGCAACAAAATTCTGTACAGCAATTATCATTCAATTAAAAAATAAATTTAAAAAATCTAACATCAGCTATATACTTGCCATTACGATTGAGTTTTATGCTACCTTTTTATGTTTTTATGATGTTAATTAATGTCCTTTTCAGTTCAGTTCAGTCAGTTCAGTCGCTCAGTCTTGTCCAACTCTTTGTGACCCCATGAATCGCAGCACGCCAGGCCTCCCTGTCTATCACCAACTCCCAGAGATTACTCAGACTCATGTCCATTGAGTCAGTGATGCCATCCAGCCATCTCATCCTCTGTCGTCCCCTTCTCCTCCTGCCCCCAATCCCTCCCAGCATCAGAGTCTTTTCCAACGAGTCAACTCTTCACATGAGGTGGCCAAAGTACTGGAGTTTCAGCTTTAGCATCATTCCTTCCAAAG
>NW_011494878.1:1404662-1436909 GCF_000754665.1 Bison bison bison | reverse complement strand
CCCTCCCAGCATCAGAGTCTTTTCCAATGAGTCAACTCTTCACATGAGGTGGCCAAAGTACTGGAGTTTCAGCTTTAGCATCATTCCTTCCAAAGAAATCCCAGGGCTGATCTCCTTCAGAATGGACTGGTTGGATCTCCTTGCAGTCCAAGGGACTCACAAGAGTCTTCTCAAACACCACAGTTCAAAAGCATCAATTCTTCGGCGCTCAGTTTTCTTCACAGTCCAACTCTCACATCCATACATGACCACAGGAAAAAGCATAGCCTTGACTAGACGGACCTTTGTTGGCAAAGTAATGTCTCTGCTTTTAATGTCCTTTTACTTGTATTCAAATAACTCCCTTTAGCATTTTTTATAAAACATGTTTAGGTACTAGCTACTCAGTCATGTCTGACTCTTTGTGAGTTGATGGACTGCAGCCCACCAGGCTTCTCTGTCCATGGAACTTTCCAGGCAAGAAATCTGGGCTGGGTTGCCACTTCCTACTGCAGGGGATCTTCTGACCCAGGGATTGAACCCACATCTCCGGTATCTCCTGCATTGGCAGGAGGCTTCTTTACCACTGAGCCACCACATGTCCAGTGGTAATAAATTTCTTCAGCTTTCGTTTGTTTGATGAAGTCTTCTTTATCTTTCTATTGCTGAAGAACACCTTTTGCTGGATATAGAATTCGTGGTTGACTGCTTTTTCTTTCAACATTTTGAATATGTTTTCCCATTTTCTCCTAGACTAAAAAGTTTCTGTTGAGAAGTCCACCAATAATTCTATGGAGCTCTTTGATATGTGCTGAATCCTAGCCACTAGACCACCAGGGAATTTTGAGGACTTGTTTGTATGTTACTTATCTTTGTATGTCTCTTATCTTACTGCTTTTAAAATTCTTTTTTGTTTGATTTCTGACAATTATAATGTGTCTCAGTGTAGCCATATTCATGTTCAACCTTTTTGGCATCCTTTGAACCTTTTGGCTATGGATGCCATTTCTCTCCCCAATTTTGTGAAATTTTTAGCCATTACCACTTTAAATATACTTTCTGTTGCTTTCTCTTTGCCTTTGTTGTTCCTACAACATGAATATTGTTTCTTCTCATTGTGTACATAGGTCCTGTAGGCTTTCTTCACTCTTTTTCATTCTTTTTTATTTTTGCTCCTCTGATTGGACAATTTCAAATGTTCTTTCTTCCCAGGTCACTAATTCTTTTCTTTTTTCTGCATGATCAAGTCAGCTTTTGAAGCTCTCCATTGAATTCCTAAGTTCAGTTATTCTATTTTTCTACTCTTAGATCTCTGTTTTTGCTTTTATTATGGTTTCTATTTCTTTGCTGAACTTCTCATTTTGCATATGCATTGTTTTTTAATTTTTATTTGTTCATATGTTCTTATAGTTCACTAAGCTTCTTTAAGAAGATTATTCTGAATTTCCTTTTCTGATAGTTCATGGATCTCCATTTATTGAGAGTCAGTTACTAGACCTTTATTAGTTTTCTTTGGTACTATCATATTTATCTAACTTCTTATGATCATTGAGTCCTACATTGGTATCTATACATTTGAGTATATGGGCTCCTCTTGCAGACTTACAGGTTCACTTTGGCAGAGTTAGTTTTTGACCAGTTAGTTCAGATTGAGTTCTGGGTGTGTCTGCTAGCAATATCCTTGGGAAGGTAGGGCATACTATTAGGATTTATTTGGGGCTGTTGTATGAGGTATCCTGTTTGCTTTGGTGAAGTCCCCTGTTTGGGCAATTTGAAGGCTGTTTTCAGCCATGAGTGGGGCTGTCAGTTAGTTTCCCTGCCCAGGCAGAGCAGTAGAAATAGCTCTCAGGTCTTACTGCTTTTGGTGGTCTTAACTCAAGCCGACCCATGCCTTGTAGTCCCTGATTGAATAGGGCCACCAGCTTTGCCTTGCAGACTATCAGCTCTCCCTGCACATCTCTTGGCTTGAGCATTACTGGGTTACCAACTTTCAGATGTTCTGTCCAGCAGGTCTGGTCAGATGGGGCCGGAAGCCAGATCCCACAGAGGATAAGACTGTGACTCATTTGCCTGCCTCAATGGGACAGGGAGGGGCCACTCCAGGAAACTCACAGTTTTTCTGCAGGCTTCTCAGTCAGCAGGGCCAGGAGCTACCCTCTACCTCAGGTGAGGCTATGGATTTATTCTCCTGCCTGGGTATAGAAGGGGAACCCTTGACACCTGATACTGCTTCTGGGAACATCAGTTTCTGCCCACTCCACTTTTGGCTGGGGCGTTGCTAAGTTATACAGCTTCCCCCAAACCCTTCTGGTCAGTTGGGGCCAGGAGTCATGCTCACACCAGCAGATGTGGCTATGACTCAGCTCCCTTGCCTGACAGTGGGCAAGCCAGTCTCTAGGGCCATCCAAACTTCTTGTTTGAGGATCCAAATCAGGTAGACCTGCACCCTACAGAGTTCTCTGGCCCAAAGGCTCCACTGACTTGACTCTGCAGATGAACAAAGCTGCTGGTTCAGGGCTTTATAGAAAGAAGCTTAGTCTGCCAGGATTTCAGTGCTGATTATTACAAGCTCCTCCCCTCTTCTCTTTCACAGTCAGATTCCCAGTAGTTGAGCCCTGCAGACTCCCCTGTAATCCCCATGGGGCAAGACCAGAGTAGGGGCTCCCACCAAGCAATCCCCAGCACTAGGAATGATGGGTTGGATGTCCCTCCCAGACTCTCTCTTCCCCTGAATGAATAGTAGACTCAGGGGAGACCACTCCATGTGATGCTGCACTGCCCTGGGGAGGGCCAGCATGCTGAGCATGTAGCCACTTCTTCCCTTTCTATGCAGTTTCTCTTTGTTTCTGTGGTGTGTATGTATATATGGGGTGGTGCTTCAGCCTCATCCCCATGTTCTGGGATTCTCTCAGTTGTGTCTTGTCAAGGAATAGTTGTCACATTTTGTTCTATGAAGGGCGATGAAGTCAGGGATGACCTCTGTCACCATCTTGGTGAAGTCACTGTCCAGCTCATTTCTTTTCAACACTGATTAATATTCTGTTGTCTGAATATACCATGGTTTATCTGAGTTTTTTAAAGCTATCATGATTGATTTAGATTGGTCTATATGCCTCCCTCCAAATCCCAGGTTCCCCGTCACTCTGTGTAGTCAGATCATCACTGCTCACAGTTGTTACTGACCTCCTATGTGCCAGACATTCTGCTGAGAGCTTTGCACATCTTCATGTTATATGATCCTCACAACAGTCCTTTAAGTTGAATTTTATTGTCAGCTCATTTTTACATAGGAGGAAATAGGTTTAATGATGGAAAAGCAGACTGCCCATTGTCATACACCTAAAGCAGACTTGGCTAGTTGCTGTTGTTTAGTTGCTAAGTCGTGCCTGACTCTTTTGCGATCCCATGGACTGTAGCCCGCCAGGCTTCTCTGTCCATAGGATTCTCCAGGCAAGAGTACTGGAGTGGATACCATGTCAAATGCTATTTGGCTCAAAAGGCATCTGTGGTGTTCACTTTTCCATTCCCAGAACATGTTTCAGTGCCTGGCATACAATAGCCAGTTATTAAATAACTTTGGTATTGATTTTTACAAATTGTACTATTGGGTTGAATTATTGTTCTAATAAAATTAAAAGTGAAGGGTTCTCAGGACATGAATTGAAAGTGTCTTTTGTGTGTCCCATACTCTGTGGGAGATGGATGCTTTGCAGTATATCAAAACCATTTCATAGATAAAAATATTGAGGCCAATTCAAGTTAACTGCTAGAGGAGATTAGAGCTATGAAAAGAACTTAGACTTCCTGGTTTCTACTACCAACCTCTTCTCAGGCTAATTAAAGTCCTCATTGCTGAGTGTTATTTAGCAGATCTGTCTCCCAGTGTACTCCAGAATGATCTTTCATTGCCAGCTAGTAGCCTAGTTGTTCCTTCTTAAGTTTCATTTTAATTATATTTCCTCTTTCCAGTTTGAGGCTATTCTCACTATTTCTAATCAGTTTCATCATTTGGTTTTTGACATACATCAAATCAAATATCAGAACACATATTCATGGAGCAATTATAGCAGATGGGTCATGCTGTGAAATGACACAGAGATGCAGCAGAGCATGCTTTTTGCCCATTTCAAGAGCAACAGACTCTGCATTTGGAAAAAACTAATTGTATCTCATATGTCTCCCATCCTTCTACTTGCTGTCTTAGTTCAGTCACCTCTAGGACTTCCTCCACCGTAACTGGGTATGAAGTGATTATTACTAAACAATAGCACAAGAGAAATGCTGACCATTTCCACTTCTCTGTGAAAGTGTTAGTTACTCAGTCATGTGCGACTCTTTGCGATGCCATGAACTGTAGCCTGCCAGGCTCCTCTTGCCCATGGATTCTCCAGGCAAGAATTCTAGACTGGGTAGCCGTTCCTTTCTCCAGGGGATCTTCCCAACCTGGGTCTCCCGCATGGAGGGCAGATTCTTTACCATCTGAACCACCTTATTTTCCATTCAAGTACCCTTGAACACAATTCATGTTGGCAAATATTTGCTAGACATTTACTCTTCTGGACATTATTTTAGTCACCATCCTAGGCACCAATGAGAAAATAGAAAAAAGAATGAAAATTGTGTCTATCCTCAAATTGTATTCAGTCCAGTTCAGTTACTCAGTCATATCCAACTCTTTGCAACCTGGTGGACTGCAGCATACCAGGCCTCCCTGTCCATCAACACCCAGAGCTTGCTCAAACTCATGTCCACCGAGTTGGTGATGCCACCCAACCATCTCGTCCTCTGTTGTCCCCTTCTCCTCCTGACTTCAATCTTTCCCAGCATCGGGGTCTTTCAAATGAGTCAGTTCTTTCAATCAAGTGGCCAAAATACTGGAGCTTCAGCATCAGTCCTTCCAATGAATATTCAGGACTCATTTCCTTTAGGATGGACTGGCTTGGTCTCCTTCCAGTCCAAGGAACTCTCAAGAGTCTTCTCCAACACCACAGTTCAAAAGCATCAATTCTTCAGCACTCAGCTTTCTTTATAGCCCAACTCTCACATCCATACACGACTACTAGAAAAACCAGAGCTTTGACTAGATGGACATTTGTCGGCAAAGTAATGTCTCTCCTTTTTAATATGCTGTCTAGGTGGGTAATAATGTTCTTCCAAGGAATAAGTGTCTTTTAATTTCATGGCTGCAGTCACCATCTACAGGGATTTTGGAGCCCAAGAAAATAAAGTCTCTCACTGTTTCCATTGTTTCCCTATCTGTTTGCCATGAAGTGATGGGACTGGATGCCATAATCTTAGTTTTTTGAATATTGAGTTTTTAGCCAGTTTTTTCACTCTTTTCTTTCACTTTCATCAAGAGGCTTTTTAGTTCCTCTTTGCTTTCTGCCACGATGGTCGTGTCATCAGCATATCTGATATTATTGATATTTCTCCCTGCACTCTTAATTCCAGCTGTACTTCATCTAGACCAACATTTCACTTTATATACTCTGCATAAGAGTTAAATAAGCAAGGTGACAACATACAGCCTTGACGTACTCCTTTCCCAATTTGGAACCAGTTCATTTTACCATGTCCAGTACTAACTGTTGCTTCTTGACCTGTATACAGGTTTCTCAGGAGGCAGGTAAGGTGGTCTGGTTTCGCCATCTCTTTAAGATGGGAATTTTCCACAGTTTGTTGTGATCCACACAGTAAAAGGCTTTGGCATAGTTGATATAGCAGAAGTAGATGTTTTTCTGGAATGCTCTTGTTTTTTACATGATCCAATAGATATTGGCAATTTGATTTCTGGTTCCTCTGCCTTTTCTAAATCCAGCTTGAACATCTGAAAGTTCTTGGCTCATGTACTGTTAAAGCCTGGCTTGGAGAATTTTGAGCATTACTTTGCTAGCATGTGAGATGAGTGCAATTGTGCAGTAGGTTGAACATTCTTTGGCATTGCCTTTCTTTGGGATTGGAATAAAAACTGACTTTTTCCAGCCCTGTGGCCACTGCTGAGTTTTCCAAATTTGCTGACATACTGAGTGCAGCACTTTCACAGCATCATCTTTTAGGATTTGAAATAGCTCAGCTGGAATTCCATCACCTTCACTAGCTTTGTTTGTAGTGATACTTCCTAAGGCCCACTTGACTTCACATTCCAGGATGTCTGGCTCTAGGTGAGTGATCACACCATTGTGATTATCTGAATCATTAAGATCTTTTTGTATAGTTCTTCTGTATTCTTGCCACCTCTTCTTAATACCTTCTGCTTCTGTTGGTCCATACCGTTTCTGTCCTTTATTGTGCACATCTTTGCATGAAATGTTCCTTTGGTATCTCTAATTTTCTTGAAGAGATCTCTAGTCTTTCCCATTCTATTGTTTTCCTCTATTTCTTTGCAGTGATCACTGAAGAAAGTTTTCTTATCGCTCCTTGCTATTCTTTGGAACTCTGCATTCAGATGGGTATATCTTTTCTTTTCTCCTTTGCCTTTCACTTCTTTTCTCAGTTATTTTTTCTTCAAATTTGATTCAGTTCAGTTCAGTTCAGTCACTCAGTCGTGTCCGACTCTTTGCAACCCCATGAACCACAGCACACTAGGCCTCCCTGTCCATCACCAACTCCCGGAGTCTACCCGGACCCATGTCCATCGAGTTGGTGATGCCATCCAACCATCTCATCCTCTGTCATCCCCTTCTCCTCCTGCCTTCAATCTTTCCCAGCATCAGGGTCTTTTCAACTGAGTCAGTCTTCGCATCAGCTGGCCAAAGTATTGGAGTTTCAGCTTCAACATCAGTCCTTCCAATGAACACCCAGGACTGATCTCCTTTCGGATGAACTGGTTGGATCTCCTTGCAGTCCAAGGGACTCTCAAAAGTCTTCTCCAATACCACAGTTCAAAAGCATCAATTCTTCGGCGCTCAGCTTTCTTTATAATCCAACTCTCACATCCATAGATGACTACTGGAAAAACCACAGCCTTGATTAGATGGACCTTTGTTGGCAAAGTAATGTCTCTGCTTTTTAATATGCTGTCTAGGTTGGTCATAGGAGAAGGCAATGGCAACCCACTCCAGTACTCTTGCTTGGAAAATCCCATGGATGGAGAAGCCTGGTAGGCTACAGTCCATGGGGTCACAAAGAGTCAGACACTTACTGAGCAACTTCACTTTCACTTTTCACTTTCATGCATTGAAGAAGGAAATGGCAACCCACTCCACTGTTCTTGCCTGGAGAATCCCAGGGACAGCGGAGCCTGGTGGACTGCCATCTGTGGGGTCGCAAAGAGTCGGACACGACTGAAGCAATTTAGCAGCAGGAGCAGCAGGTTGGTCATAACTTCCTTCCAAGGAATAAGAGTCTTTTCATTTCATGGCTGCAATCACCATCTGCAGTGATTTTAGAGCCCAGAAAAATGAAGTCAGCCATTGTTTCCACTGTTTCCCCATCTATTTCCCATGAAGTGATGGGACCAGATGCTACGATCTTTGTTTTCTGAATGTTGAGCTTTAAGCCAACTTTTTCACTCTCTGCTTTCACTTTCATGAAGAGGCTCTTTAGTTCTTCTTCACTTTCTGCTATAAGGGTGGTGTCATCTGCATATCTAAGGTTATTGTTATTTCTTCCGGCAATCTTGAGTCCAGCTTGTGCTTCATCCAGCCCAGTGTTTCTCATGATGTACTCTTCATATAAGTTAAATAAGCAGGGTGACAATATACAGCCTTGATGCACTCCTTTTCCTATTTGGAACCAGTCTGTTGTTCCTTGTCCAGTTTTAACTGTTGCTTCCTGACCTGCATACAGATTTCTCAGGAGGCAGGTAAGGCAGTCTGGTATTCCCATCTCTGGAAGAATTTTCCACAGTTTGTTGTGATCCACACAGTCCAAGGTTTTGGCATAGTCAATAAAGCTGAAATAGATGTATTTCTGGAACTCTCTTGCTTTTTTGATGATCCAGTGGATGTTGGCAATTTGATCTCTGGTTCCTCTGCCTTTTCTAAAACCAGCTTGAACATCAGGAAGTTCACGGTTCACGTATTGCTGAAGCCTGGCTTGCAGAATTTTGAGCATGACTAATATTTCACCTTGCTAACAGGATAATTATGAAGACCCTGTTATTATAATCCCTCCCTCTAAATAGTTTAAAACATTAGCTGTCCCAGCCTCATCTTCCAAATGGTGCTCTGGAGTGACCTCAGAACACTGCAAGGTGCAGCTTCATTCACCCTAAAGTGAGCCGGTGAAAACCTCACCTCCGTGATAATTATGTCAGGACTGGACTATGGCCTAGCTCAAATCCACATAGACTTCTATAAAAGTACATGGTTCCAGACATCTGTGATGTGTGTCCAATGTGAGTTTCTGAGCTCTGTTCATTTCTGTCCTGGATGGTGTTCACACAATACTTTACCTCAGATTGTTGAAGCCTAAGTTACCAGGGTCATATACTAATGAAAAGCAATTTGTATCACATGGTCAGTTACAAAAAGCACAACAAGGCCCAGATACACACCCAGTTGTCCAGTGAGGATAGGATACTCTGGAGTAAGCAATTGACCCTCCCACACATTAAACCCATCCTGAACCACTTACTCTATAAGATCATGATCTCAAATTGCAGGTTCAATTGCTTGAGACCACCCTACCCTTATCAGTAATAGCCAAAGTATGTGAAGAGCAATTTAATAGATCATAATGATTATGACTGTCTTTCATTAATCACTAACCATGTGACAGAAACTGTGCTAAGTACTTCATAGAGCCATTATTTAACTTAATGATGATCATCAGTCCTCCATAGAAAATGCCTCCTCTGGGGACAAAGCAAGTACCTGGTTCCCTGGTACCATTCAGAGTTTTATGAAAGCCATACAGAAAACCTTGTCTTGAAAAGACAGAGGCTGATGCCTGATATTCCACCATTGGATCTTCATTCCTTTGGATTAAGGTATTATTTCTGGACATGTTACTAACAGCGACTTTAGGAATTAAAAGAAATTCTTGACATTCGCACCTAAGCAGGACTCTCCCCTCCCTTCCCCAGGTGACCTTATTTGATACGAAAGCAAAACTAATTTGTTGAGGAAGGGGACACAGGTTGGAGAACCTAAGAAAGTAGATATAGGAAGGGAAACTGGGGGCTCTGGAAGATCAAGGGAAAGCTGAGGGCGGAGCTCTCAGGGGTAAGGTATTTATTCTACAGCTTTTCTCATAGGTAACTTTGCTTCTCTCCTGTGCAAAAGAAGTAAACGTGCAAAGAGGAGGTGAATTAGCTACAGCAGAAGAGATTTAACTAGGCTCTAAAGAAGAACTTCTTCCTAGTAGTTTTTGTTCTCTGATATTTGACCCCCATGAAAGCAAAATTCCATGTGTCTACCAACTTTGAATTCATCTTTCCCATTTCTACATGTGTTTCTCACTTCCTTCTGGGTCAATGTCTGCCTAGATTACTAATGATATTAGATTATAGCTTTAGGAGGCATCTTGATTATAATTTTTTGAACCATGCACTGCCAAGAGAAAAGTAAATGCCACTCTCTCCATAAACTGACCATGGAGGAGACGATTCTGCCTCTTTCCACTTTCTGACCTTAACATCAAAAGCATAGCGAGCAGTTTCTCAGCCAGTCCCAACCTAATCACATCATCTTCCACTCTGGTTGGGCGCCCCCCGGAGTTTTGCAGCACTCTCTGGAATGTGTATGTCTCGTCTCATTTGTTTGGGTGTTAACAACAGGTGCAGAGTGCTGGCTGGTAGGAGAATGACTTACTTGACCTGCACTCGAGATTCACCATCTCCTTTGTCAGTAACTAACCAGAGAAAGAGTGCGCGATCTGTCTCTTGCTTTGTTGTAAACAGGTCTCAGGGTGCAGATTCTTCTGCATAGGTACTGGGGAGAAGAGAGACTGCTGACAGCCTACAGGCGGCCTGGCAATGTCTGGATTACACACACACAGTGTGCACACAGGAGGTACTCCGGAAAGAATTTTGAATAAATAAATGCAGAGAATCCAGAGTCAATGATGGAGAGAGAGGATCCAAAGAAGGATGAACTTCAAGAAATAACTTTTTTTAAAAACCCATAATTGAACCATGAGAATTTTTGATGGTTGATGTTCTTTCTCTCCCTCTCTGGCCTCTCTCCCCAAAGCTGTTCCAGGACTGGTTCTCAAGAGTCATTCCCAGAAATGAGGGCACTAGAGAAGTGCCTCCTCACAATCTCTTCCCTCCTCTGTGTGCTGCAGGAGCCATCCTGAAGGGCAGGGAGGCAAAGCTCATGGGGTAGGACAGGGAGGGGGCTTCTGAAAAGACCCTGATGGCTGCCTTCAGTTGTGACATTTAGGAGCCCTGATTCATGAATTGCCTGGGTTTGAATCCTAGCTCTATCATCCACGAGCTGTGTGAAATTTATTGGCCAGGGTATTTCATCTCTCTGATCCTCAGTTTCCTTATCTGTATAATAGAGCTCAAAAAGTACTGACCTTTTTGGGATATTATGGCATTAAATATGTTGATATCTATGAAGCTCTGAAAACAATCTCTGGCATGTACAGAACAGTCAACACTATGAATAAATTAGTTAAATAAATTATTTAATAATAGTAGAAAAACAAAGTCATGAGAAAGAGAAAGGCAGCCCCCTAATATCTGAGAGAGCTACCTGGCATTCAGCCAGAACTTGTTCTCCTGTGGAACATGGTTTTGCTCAACATCAACATCAGACAAGGCCATTCAGTGACTCTGATGAATCACAACAAAGTACCATTCCATCACCATGTCTGAACAGACAAAACGTGAACATTGTCCAAACCTGAAAATTCCAAACATCCCCTCTCCTAGCTAATATGAGCCACTTGCTTGTTGAATTTTTACATATTACAGCTTTATGCTATGCTGCATCCTTCAAGATCAAATGTATTAAAGAACCCAGTCAGAATTATGCCTGCTTCCTACCAACATCCAACCCAGAGCAGATTCTCTCTTCCTTCATACTCTTCCCCCAAATCACCCAACACCAGCCCAGATCCCAAGAAGGCCTTTTTAATGCCACTTACTGAGACACCCTCATAGTGCCCCATAGGTGCTTGCTCCCTCTCTGCAATGAGGAATTAACCCAGTTGTCAGCTTCAGATGTGTTTCTAGTGAGTTTGATTGGGGGGCATCTACAGCCACCTTATGTGAAAAATTCGCAAGGAACTCTCTACGTCAGATTTTGAAACGTGTTTTGTAATTGTTTTTTCCAGCGATTTTTATATATTTATTTATGGCTGTATTGGTCTTCATTGCTGCACGTGGGCTTTCTCTAGTTGCAGAGAGCAGGGCTTCTCTTCATTGCAGTACACGGGCTTCTCACTGCAGTGGCTTCTCTCATTGCCGAGCACTGGCTCTAGGGCGCACTGGCTTCCGTAGTTATGTCTTATGGCACACAGACTTAGTTGCTCCATGGCAAGTGGGATCTTCCTGAACCAGGGTTATAACCCATGCCCCTGCATTAGCAGAAGGATTCTTAACCTCTGGACCATCAGGGAAGTCTTCCAAGAGTTTTTGAAGCATTGCCCTGGAAAGATTCCTAGGACAGGAGGGAGGAAAAAGTGAACACTTATTGAGTACATGCTAATTGAAAGGTACTAGGTGAGATTCTTAAACCTGATTATTGTACTTAATCTTCAGCATAACCCTGGGCAGCGGATATTTGTTAATTACATTTTACAGCTACAGAGCCTGAGTGTCAGAGGGGCCAAATAACTTGCCCCAAAGTAAAGACAAGCTGATAAGTAGGCTAAATCCAGTGGTCAATATTTAGTCAGTAGCAAAGCTTAATTTCATCAGATCTCTAGGAAAAACATAGCAGAATGTTTGTGATCTAACTGGCACAGTTCAAAGATACATCAGACTCGTTCCCCCACCCTGAAGAAGGGGTGGAAGTGCAAGTGGGACTGGGGAGAACTGAAGCATTCCATGCCGTCTTCCCCTCCCTGCGATAATTGCAGTTTCTTTTTGATTGGTTGAGAATGATGCATATGGGAGCCACAGCCCTTACACTCTTTCCATGTCAGGGCTTCTTTAGGTTCTGTAGAGATTAGAGAAATCAAAGCCTGCGAATCTCCCAGGAAGGCTAAAGTGCCAGCCAGCCCATTTTCAGATCCTGGTGAGTGCAAACTCTGTGGAAGAGACTGACTCCCCTCTGCAGGAAATCCTCAGGACTTGGTAAATACCAAAGCACTTATATCATCCTATTTTTCCTTTGAATGGTTTCTGATCTTTGCAACTCTCAGAATTTAGCCAGGTACTGTTCCTCTCAATGCCATGACTTCTTGTCTGTTTCATGACTGTTTCATCTGACCTTTCCCCTGACACATGTCATGACAAACCTAGGGTATCTTAGAAAATAAATTGTGGGCTACTTAAAGGGTTCAGAAAGCAATTCTCAGTGAGGGTTTGAACCTTCGTTTGATTAAACACTGCCTCCTTCCTACTCAGTGCCCTAGGCAAAAGAAAACAATTCTCCTTCTCCTGTGACCTGCTCTGTCACAGGAGTCTAACATCTCTTTTCCCCCTGTACACCCACCTCAAATTTTATTCCTGAGGTCCCATTTGATATTTGCTGGGAGTATCAACCTGGTTAGAGGGAAAAGAAGTGAGTTGTAGTTTAAAGATCATAAAGAAGCAGATGATCCAAGGAAGAAGAGAGGACCTGCAGACTCCTTTGCAAAGGCACTAGGCAGATTGAGCAAGAATTTATTGGCAGTCACTGGCCAGACCACATGGCCCTATGAGTCCATCATTTGCTTCACACACACATGGCCCAGCCTAAGCAGGACGCAAGGCAGAAAGGATTCTTTTATGATTCTGGCTTCCCTAAAACTCTCCACAAAAACAATAATGATAAAATTATATGCCAAACTGGCTGTTTATTGAATGGAGACCAGTCTATGGGCCAAGTGTGGCTCAGAGGGAGCTCTATGTGTCTTGCCAAGAAGGGGCAATGGGCCAAAGGAAGCATTCTCCCCAATCACTGTTCCAGTGAGAAGACCTATGTCTAATCCCCCAAATCAGGTCACCTCTCCTCATTCATTTTGCTGAACAGTTTAATGTGACAGGCACAAAAATGGAAAGGAAGTTGGACTGGCCAAGTATTTCTGAGCATTCACAGAGAGCTGGATCAACCTTAACGAGGCAAGAACAGCTGCATAATTTGTGGGCCCAGTGCGAACTGAAAATGTGGAATCTCTTATTCAGAAATTATTAAGACTTTCAAGATGGCAGCAGTAGAGCATTAAACCAAGTGTAAGGCCCATCTAAGCATGTCTATGAAACTGGCTGTGCCCAGAACCAAGGAATCCAGCGAGGTAGGAAGAATAAAGGGAGGCACAATGAAACACATCCTATTTTTGTATGTTAGGGAACATACCTGTCTTAGCCCACAGAGGCAGATTTGATGGTAGACTTCAGGTACCATGACAGCCCAGGAAGATAATTATTTTAAGCCCCAGGGGAGCATGGGCTTCCAGATTCACTGTCATCTCAGTGTTTTCAGCAGCCAGGTGCCACTTCCTGCTACAGGTTACAGCTCACATCTCCTCTTCACGGGAAGAAAACTCTTGGTGTACAAAAGAAGAGAAAGAATATGGGAGCCGCAGAATGTGGCAGATCATTACTTTTCATGGTGAACTTTAGGACATGGAAGCTTAGATTTAGCATACAACAAGAACTTTAACAAGGTAAACTTCAGTTTTAAAGTGGTGGAATTGAGGACTTTATGAACTGGGGGAAGGGCAGAATTCTAATAATGTAATTTTATTCCACCCAAGGACAGTGTCCAACCCACTAATCTATTCTTCAAACCACTGCCTTATACAAATCTTCAGGAAATCTGTGACTGATTTTTGGATTATCTTGCAACTGATGTCTACATGGATGTTTTTAAAAGTTCTAGGGAGCTTAAAGTGCATTTTCCTTAGGATTGACCCATTTAGAGCTCGCAGTTGCTCCTTGTTATTTACACTTTGAAGAATGAATTTGCCAAACAAAAGCAAATTGCAATTCATCCCTTACTTGAAGTATTCTGATATTATTCAAAAGGTGGTGTTAGGCTTGAATTTGGAATAGAAAAGTGTTACATTGGAAATGATTATTTAACAGTGATCTGGTCCAGTGGTTACAAAAGGCTAGCTCTCTACGCTGATGTGACAGAAACATCTGTGAAGCTATTAGAAAAATATAAATTCCCTGAAATTTTCCCCAGAAATTTTTCAGTCATTAGCGTAGAGCTGGGGAATCTGTATTTCTATAAAACTATTGATTTTAATTTAGTAAATATTAGAAAGAAATCACATGAGCAGAAGTCTCACAAGTCATCAAACCAAGCACGAAGTAGGAATCAGCCTTTACAGCTCATACATAGATGGACCTGGGTCTGAGAGTCAAGGGTGAAAGTATCATCATACAAGACCCTTGAGGGCCTTCCCCAGTAGTCCAGTGGCGAAGACTCCACACTCCCAATGCAAAGAGCCCAGGTTGGATCCCTGGTCAGGAAACTAGATCCCACATGCCCCAGTTAAAAAAGAAAAGATCCCGCACGTTGTGATGGAGATTCCAAATGCTGCAACTCAGACCCAGGGTTTTATTTGTTTTTAAATAAATAAATATATAAAAAAAAGCCAAGACCCTCTGAGCTGGCACAGGACTGTACACACACAGGCTCACACAACCAGGCAGGACTGTATATATCTGCAGGATGCAGATGTATTTATTTACAAAGGAAGATTTTGTGTCCAAGTTCTGATCATCGTTTAACTTCAAACTTGCCGTGTCATCTTCCCCATTCTTTCCACCAGGAGCAGGGTGGTGTTCTGCCTGTCCGCCGTCTCTCCCCCAGCTAACTGGGAGAAGTCTTAGAAAATCCGAGCAGCCCTGGGAAAGGGAACCTCTTCATAAAGCCTTGTAATTTCAGGAGTTCCTTTTTTGACTGAAGGCATTTCCACAGGCTGGCTGGAGGATCTGGAGGCAGAACACCTCCAAGGTCCACAGACACAAACCCAGGGATCTCGTCCTCTCGTGACATGGCCTCGGCCTTACCGTGGCATGTTCCCCCTATTTCCCTCCTTCCCTTTTCAGTATTTTATTTGATTCCTCTCCTTTCGTGTGAACAGCTGGTCCTCGTAAACCCCAGGCGGCTTGTAGTTGGTTTGTTACCATCACTCCACAAGGTGCTCCATTCGGTTCCAGCAGGCACATCGGTTTGGACATCCTCTTGCCATAGCTGTCAGTTCATTTCTCTGGGCTGTAGCTGGAGTGGCCACTGTTCGGGATTTGGTTTCCCTTTTTGCTGCTGAAAGTACATCTGTGTCACTGCCTGTGGTGGGTATTGGGATGATTCCTCTCTTTAGTAGATTGTTAAAATCAATTTCCCAGAGCATCCTTAAGAGGTCAAGGTCTAATGTCTGCTAATAAAGAACGGCTCTGAACAAAGTGGCCTGGATTAGCCTTGCAAGGTGAAAATGACAATGGGCCTGCCTCCAAAATGCTGTAATATTACATGCCAGCCTCTGCCTTGGAACCCTACAAGCCACCATCTTGAGAACATCAAAGGAAATATTTTTCACTTCTAGAGCATGCCAGCTCCTAGAGATACTGCCACACAAAATAAACTGTCCTCCAAGTGACTGAAATTGCTATTTCCCCTCAGTTGTAGGAAAGCATAAATAAATGGGACAGCATGAGATGGAGAAAGCAAAGGGAGAATTTGATACATTGAACACATGAGAGGCACACCCGATATTTCTCTGGGAGATTTATTCAACTTACTGCATCTTAAAGATGCTTAAAGGCTCATCCAAATTCTTTGTAGGCTGGTGCTCAGAGAAGGCAGTGGCAACCCACTCCAAGACTCTTTCCTGGAAACTCCCATGGACGGAGGAGCCTGGTAGGCTACAGCCCATGGGGTCGCGAAGAGTTGGACACGACTGAGCGACTCCACTTTCACTTTTCACTTCATGTATTGGAGAAGGAAATGGCAACCCACTCCAGTATTCTCACCTGGATTATCCCAGGGACAGAGGAGCCTGGTAGGCTGCCGTCTATGGGGTCTCACAGAGTGGGACATGACTGAAGCGATTTAGCAGCAGCAGCAGCTGCTGCTAAAACATGGGACAACACTCAATAATTCCACGTGTATCTTTTTAAATACATTTTTAAGCTTTCTGTTACCAAAAAAAAAATACAAAAACTTATAATTGAGTCCTCTAAGAGTGATCTGTGGATAGGTATGCATTTGAGAACTGTTTATTCCTGGTCTACAATAAGTACAGGAAATGAGGATAAGCATTTGGAAGTGTTTATAGTAACTTTATACTGCCACACTGCTTTTACTGTATTTTACAGCTGCATTAGTCACATGAATTCATTTTTTCAAATAAATTTTTAAAACTAGCTTTTTAATCACGTACAGTTTGGGAAATAATGGAATAACACCTGTGTTTGCTACAGTCTGTCCATAGACTTCTCCAGGCCAGAATACTGGAGTAGGTAGTTATTCCCTTCTCCAGGGGATCTTCCAGACCCAGGGATTGAACCCCAGTCTCCTGCATTGCAGGCAGATCCTTTACCGTCTGAGCCACCAGGGAAGCCCCATGTTTGCATAACCTAGATTTGTTTCTAACAAACTAGCATAAATACAGAATCCTTCATAGAGAAATAGTGTATGAAAAGACATAAAACTATGCACTTAAGATTTGCTTTTAAATTATCTCTTTAACTTTCTAACTGGATTCTCTATCTTGTTAGCTTATTATATTATTGCCTTGTAAGGGGTGTCACCAAGAAAGTAAGAGATCCATTTTTTCATATTCCTAATATTTCCTAATTCATGGATATTCCAAAATGTTTGTGTACATTAGGCTTTAAAAAATACAAGGGCAAGAAGTATAACCTTTATCATTCCTGGAATACTCTTTTCTAACTCAGTTATGTGTTCTCTGATATTTTTAACAAGTCTGTTCTTTAAAGACATCATTATAGTGGTGTGCCTTATTTAAAATTTATTTCATGAAGGTAAAAACTGTAACTTTCCTTAAGGCTACCCTGTTCTCATATTTTTGATGGAAAATTTTAAGGTAGTTTTACATGTTCTCAAAAGATTTTAAATACATAAGAAAAAGTAATAGAATGGAACTGCTCCCCTTGTTTAGAGATTTAATTCAGGTTTGTGAAACAGAAGGTGGCAGGCCTTTTCACTGTGGAGACTCAGCCCATAGGAAGAGTTTAAGTACAGCAACCTCATTTGGCTGTTATAAGTGTCAGTTAAAGACTCTGGCGAAGAGGGGGGAAAATAAAGGAAGTGTCACCCACCCACATCAACAGACTTGAAAAGCTGGAAAACTTGATTCACAGAGATTTTACATCATATTGCATCAGCAGTTTGGACAAAGAGTCAGTAGTCCTTCAGTGAAAAGTTTGTTTGAATATAAACTGTTTTCTAGATGTTTTGCTAAAGTCTTATAATGTCCAATTCCCACAACCTCTGTATGAGGGATTAAGAAGCACTGAACACAATGAGTTCAGAGTCATTTGTTTTCTCTGGCCTTGAAAAAAAGGAAGGGGGCACACACACACACCAAATTATTGATCTACTCTATTTTTCCTCTTGTAGTTCATCCAAACATTCTATTATGAAGTTGAAACATTTCAGTTACTGTAATTTTTTCCTAAAGATTCCGGTTCCCACACTGAAATTCTGCCTCCACAGTCAGATTCAGAATCCAGTTCCCAAAATCTGTTCCAAAACATTCGTGGCATAACCCTTGAGAAAGGGAACTTCAAGCTCCACTTGTCTCCCTGAAGAATGAGTCAGAGTATTTTTTAAAAGCAACAAAAATGTGAAATCCCTTGATGAAGTGTTTTTGAAGTGTCCTGACCACATCTGTAGAAATGGTCAGATATTATCTAACTCAGTTCACTTTTTAAAGTGGAAAACAAGTAAACTTAGCACGGATCCAGGCAAATGATTCCTTCTGAAAGAAAAGAAAAGCTCATTGTATACACACAAAGGAACTTGGTGTTAAACCCTGGGGTAGTGGCGAGCCCAAAGGAAGGAGCGTGAAAGAAATTGGTGAAAACCAGGGTATAGGATTGAGGTGACTTACAGGGGCAAAATGCCATCTGGAAGTAATGAGAAACTCAGGGAACATGACAATTAGGCACAAAGTTTATGACGATTAGAATTCGCTGCATATCCTTTCCACACATTCAGAGAGTTCTGTTATCAATGTTCTGATGAGTCAGAGATTTAAGAGAATCAACATAAAGAGCCATCAAATACAGTACAGGTTTCTGTACAAAGTGTAAAACCCTCTACCTTCACCTTGAGGGTTCTGACTTCAGTCTTAATAATTCTGGAGGCAGATCCCCGAGACTGGAGTTCACAGTCCTCATGACACGTTCTGGCACAGGAAATGGGCTTCCCCTCCTGATGCAGAAGGCAGATGAACACAGTGAAGATGGCTGATGGGCAAAGAAGTCACCCACACAACGAAAGGAACACCCAGCTTGTAGTAATGAGCTGCTGCTGCTTCACTGCTCACTGCGTGTCACATGTTATGTGCGATGATTTACACAGGGCCCCTCCTTACCTTTTCAACCATTCTAGAAGGTAGGTATGATTTCCATTTTATGGGGTGAGGACTCTGAGGCAAAGAGGGATTCTCCTGAGATCAAAAGATAAGATCCAAATGCATGTTTGTCAAAGTATAAAGTCCAACCTCTTCACCACTCAGCCAAACTACCTGAAAGTTATCTGAATGGCTGTTTGAGGTCAGAAATAGAAGTGACTTACCAGGTAATGGAACAGGATTCTAAGAGAAAAAACAGAATCATGGCCTCTGGCAATGACTGGAATTATATTGTGTTGAAAAAACTTCAGTATGGTATCAAAATTAGCTTAAATGTACACTAACATAATTGAATATATTTAATTAGTAAGTACTGGCCTGGCATGCTGCAGTCCATGGCGTCGCACCAACTCTTTGCAACCCCTTAGACTGTAGCCTGCCAAGCTCCTCTCTCCATGGAATTCTCCAGGCAAAAATATACAGGAGTAAGTTGCCATTCCCTTCTCTAGGGGATCCCAGCCCAGAGATGGAACCCAAGTCTCCTGCACTACAGGCGTTTTCTTTACTGTCTGAGCCACCAGGGAAGCCCCAAATCCTGTCCAGGGACAGGACAAATCCTAAGCCAATTTAATAGTGTATACCAAGATTTATATAACCAGGAGAATGAAATACCCTTGGAAACAGTCATCCAAGGAGACTCCATTTATTCCATTGTTCAGTATCTTTGGGAGGTCTGTTTTTTTTTTTAAACACCTATACTTCTTATGTTGTACAATATATCCTGCAGATTATTTTATACATAACAGTTTGTACCTCTTAATCCCCTATCCCCCCCTTCCCTCTCTCTACTGGTAACCACTAGTTTGCTCTCTATATGTGTGGTTCTGCTTCTTTTTTGTTTTATTCACTAGTTTGGTGTATTTTTAGATTCCACATATAAGTGATGTCATACAGTATTTGTCTTTCTCTGACTTATTTCACTTAGCATAATACCTTCCAAGTCCATTCATGTTGTTGGAAATGGCAAAATATTCTTTTTTTTTTTATGGCTGAGTAGTATTATATTGTGTATATATACTACATCTTTATCCATTCATCTGTTGATGGACACTTAGATTGCTTCCATATCTTGGCAGTTACAAATAATGCTGCCATAAACACTGGGGTTCATGTATCTTTTTTAATTACTGTTTTTGGGTTTGGGGGATATATACCCAGGAATGGAATTTCTGGATTACTTTGGAGTTTTATTTTTAGTTTTTAAAGAATCTTCTGTACTGCTGTACAATGGCTGCATGAATTTGCATTCCCGCCACCAAGGTACAAGAGTTCCCTTTTCCCCATATCCTTGCCACCACATTTATTATTTGATGTTAGCTATTATGACAGGTATGAGGTGATATCTCATTGTGGTTTTGATTTGCATTTTCCTCATGATTAACAATGGAGAAGGCAGTGGCACCCCACTCTAGTACTCTTGCCTGGAAAATCCCATGGATGGAGGAGCCTGGTGGGCTGCAGTCCATGGGGTCGTGAAGAGTCGGACACGACTGAGCGACTTCACTTTCACTTTTCACTTTCATGCATTGGAGAAGGAAATGGCAACCCACTCCAGTGTTCTTGCCTGGAGAATCCCAGGGACGGGGGAGCCTGCTGGGCTGCCGTCTATGGGGTCGCACAGAGTTGGACACAACTGAAGCGACTTAGCCGCATGATTAACAATATTGAGCATCTTTTCATGTGTCTGTTGGCCATTTGCATATCCTCTTTGGAAAAATGTCTATTTAGCTCTTCTGCTCATTTTTTAATTGGATTATTTGTTTTTTGATGTTGAGTTGTATGATCTGTTTATGTATTTTGGATTTTAACTCCTTTCCAGTCATATCAATTGCAAATATTTTCTCCCATTCAGTTTGTTCTCTTTTCATTCTATTGATGGTTTCCTTTGCTGTATTTAGGTCCCATATGTTTACTTTTGCTTTTATTTCTTTTTGCCTCAGGAGACAGATCCAAAAAAATATTGGTACAATTAATGTCAAACAGTATTCTGCCTGTGTTTTCCTCTAGAAGTTTTATGGTTTCCAGTCTTACATTTAGGTTAATCCAGATTTAGTTTATTTCTCTATATGATGTTAGAGAATGTTCTCATTTCATTCTTTTATATGCAGTTGTCCAGTTTTTGCAGCACCACTTATTGAGGAGACTGCCATAGACTAATTGACCAAAAGTGCATGGGTTTATTTCTGGGCTCTCTATTCCGTTTCATTGATCTGTGTGTCTGTTTTTTGTGCCAGTGCCATACTGTTTTTATTACTGTACCTTTGTAATATACTTCAAAGTCAGCATGATTCCTTCAGCTATATTTTTCTTTCTCAAGATTGTTTTGGCTATTCAGAGTCTTTTCTGTTTCCATACAAATTTTTTAAATTATTTGTTTTAGTTCTGTGAAAAATGCTACTGGTAATTTGATAGGGATTGCACAGCATAGGTAGATTGCCGTGAGTAGTATGGTCATTTTAACAATATTAGTTCTTTCAATTCAAGAACACAGTATATCTTTCCATCTGTGCTGTCTTCAGTTTCTTTCTTCAGTGTCTTATAGTTTTCTGAGTACAGGTCTCTTACCTCTGGTAGGTTTATTCCTAGGCATTTTATTCTTTATGATACAGTGGTAAATGGGATTGTATAACTAGATGCTTATTACTGAATAAAAATGCAGGATTTCTGTATAATAATTTTATATCTTGCAAATTAATTTTGTATCTTACTGAATTTATTGATGAGCTCTAGTAGTTTTCTGGTAGTGTCTTTTAGGACTTTTTAAAGTATAATATCATGTCATCTGCAAACAGTTACAGTTTTACTTCTTACTTTTAAATTTGGATTCATTTTTTCTTGTCTTTTATTGTAGCTAGGACTTCCAGTACTATATTGAATAAAAGTGGCAAGTGTGGGCATACTTGTCTTGCTCCTAATCTTAGAGGAAATTTTTTTCAGCTTTTCATTATTGAGATAATGTTAGCTGTGGGTCTGTCATGTATGGACTTTATTACATTGCCCACTTTCTGGAGAGTCATTATCATAAATGGGTATTGAATTTCATCCAAAGCTTTTTCTGCATCTCTTAGGTGGTCATATGATTTTTATTCTTCAGTTTGTTGGTATGGTATATCCCACTGTTTGATTTGCAGATATTGAGAAATCCTTGCATCCCTGGGATAAATCCTAGTTGATCATAGTATATGATCCTTTTAATTGTTTTTATTGCTGGATTTGGTTTGTTAATATTTTGTTGAGTTTTGCATCTATGTTCATCACTGATATTGGCCTGTAATTTTTTTTTTTGAGATATCTTCTGCTTTAGGTATCAGGGTGATGATGGCCTCATAGAAAGAGTTTGGAAGTGTTCCTTCCTTGGAAATTTTTGAAATCGCTTGAGAAGTATAGATATTAACTCTTCTCTAAATGTTTGAAGCAACAGTTAGAACTGGACATGGAACAACAGACTGGTTCAAAATAGGAAAAGAAGTACATCAAGGCTGTATATTGTCACCCTACTTATTTAACTTATATGCAGAGTACATCATGAGAAACACTGGACTGGAAGAAACACAAGCTAGAATCAAGATTGCCGGAAGAAATATCAATCACCTCAGATATGCAGATGACACCACCCTTATGGCAGAAAGTGAAGAGGAACTCAAAAGCCTCTTGATGAAAGTGAAAGTGGAGAGTGAAAAAGTTGGCTTAAAGCTCAACATTCAGAAAACTAGATCATGGCATCCGGTCCCCATCACTTCATGGGAAATAGATGGGCAAACAGTGGAAACAGTGTCAGACTTTATTTTGGGGGGCTCCAAAATCACTGCAGATGATGACTGCAGCCATGAAATAAAAGACACTCCTTGGAAGGAAAGTTATGACCAACCTAGATAGCATATTCAAAAGCAGAGACATTACTTTGCCAACAAAGGTCCATCTAGTCAAGGCTGTGGTTTTTCCTGTGGTCGTGTATGGATGTGAGAGTTGGACTGTGAAGAAGGCTGAGTGCTGAAGAATTGATGCTTTTGAACTGTGGTGTTGGAGAAGACTCTTGAGAGTCCCTTGGACTGCAAAGAGATCCAACCAGTCCATTCTGAAGGAGATCAGCCCTGGGATTTCTTTGGAAGGAATGATGCTAAAGCTGAAACTCCAGTACTTTGGCCACCTCGTGCACAGAGTTGACTCATTGGAAAAGACTCTGATGCTGGGAGGGATTGGGGGCAGGAAGAGAAGGGGACGACAGAGGATGAGATGACTGGGTGGCATCACTGACTCGATGGACGTGAGTCTGAGTGAACTCCGGGAGTTGGTGATGGACAGGGAGGCCTGGCGTGCTGCGATTCATGGGGTCTCAAAGAGTCGGACAGGACTGAGTGACTGAACTGAACTGAAATGTTTGGTAGAATTTACCTGTGAAGTCATCCAGTCCTAGAATTTTGTTTTTTGGGAGTTTGTAAATTACTGATTCAATGTCATTACTGATAATTTGTCTGTTCATATTTTCTATGTCTTCTGGTTCAGTTTTTGGAGATTGTATGTTTCTAACAATTTGTCCATTTCTCTTATGTTGTGTCTTTTGTTGGCATTTAGTTGTTCATAGTAGTCTCTCATAATTATTGTATTTCATGGTATCGGTTGTACCTTCTTTTTTCATTTCTGATTTTATTGATTAGGCCTTCTCCATCTTTTTTTCTTGATGAGTCTTGTTAAAAATATATTAGTTTTACTTTTCCAAAGAGTCAGCTTTCAGTTTCATTGATCTATTATTTTTTAGTTTTTATTTTATTTGTTTCTGCTCTGAGCTTTATGATTTCTTTCCTTCTACTAACTTTGAGTTTTGTTTGTTGTTCTATTTGCTTTAGGTATAAGTTTTGTTTATTTATTTAAGGCTTTTCTGATTTCCGGAGGTAACCTTGTATTGCTAATATACTTCCCTCATAGAACTGCTTTTTCTATGTCCTATAGGTTTTGGATCATCATGTTTTCATTTCTGTTTGTATGTATTTTTTAATTTCCTTTTTGATTTCTTCAGTAATCCATTAGTTGTGCAGTAGTATATTGTTCAGCCTTCTTGTGTTTGTGTTTTTTCATTTTTTTTTTTTAATCTTGTAGTTGCTTCTAAACTCTTAGGGTTGTGGTTGAAAAAAATGCTTGATATTATTTTAGTCTTAATTTGCTGAGGTTTGCCTAGCATGTGATCTATCTTGGAGAATGTTCTGTGTACTCTTGAAAAGTGTATCCTGCTGCTTTTGAATGGAATGCTCTATAAATGCCAATTAAATCCATCTGGTCTAATGTGTTATTTAAAGCCAGTGTTTTCTTATGAATTTTCTGTCTGGATGGTCTCTTCATTTATGTAAATGGGATGTTTAAACTCTCCTACTATTATTGTTTGGCTATCAGTTTCTCCTTTTATGTTTGTTAATAGTCCCTTATATATTGAGATGCTCCTGTGTTGGGTGTAAATATATTTACAATTGTGATATTTTATTCTGGGGCTGACTCCCTGACGTGATCTTTGTTTCTTATCAGAGAAGGCAATGGCACCCCACTATTTTGTCTAATATAAGTATTGTTACTCTGACTTTCTTTTGATTTCCATTTGCATAAAATAACTTTCTCCATTCCCTTCCAGTTTGTGTTTCTCCAGATCTGAAGTGAGTCTCTTGTAGGCAGCATATATACAGGTCTTGATTTTTTAATCCATTCAGCCATTTTGTGTCTTTTGATTTAAAGTCCATTAACATTTAATATAATTATAGCCGTTATGTTCTTATTTTGTTACTTGTCAGCTACTTTGTAGATCATTTTTTCCCATTTCTTTTTTTCTTTTTCTTTTGTGATTTAATAGCTATTTTTAGTGTTGTGTTTGGAGTCCTTTTTCTTTTTTGTGTATACACCTACTATAGATTTTTCATTTGTGGTTACCATCAGGTTTTTATATATATACAGGTTTTTATAGTTTTTATATTATTGTTTTCAGTTGCTGACATGTTATTTTCAAATGCATTAAAAAGGCTGCATCTCTGCTTTCCTCCCCTCATTACTGCCACAAAAATTCCAAAATGAACAGTTCGTTGGAAAAGGCAAACATACCGTAAAGTAGGAAATTATCCACACAAAAAACTAGTAGGAAGGTTAAAAAAACCAAAGTACTAAAATCATCTATATCCAGAATAAGCAGAGACAAGACAATTGAGAGTTCTTTGTTTGGAATTAACTTCTAACTATTGCTGTATTTTTCCAGTTTCATTGATATTTAATTGACATATATCACTGAATAAGTTTAAGATGTACTGCATAATGGTTTAACTTTCATATATTGTGAAATGATTACTGCAATAAGTTTGTGTAGCAGCCATCATCTTTATATAGATACAATAAAAAGAAAAAGCAGGAAAAAAATTATTTTCTTGTAAAGAGACCTCTCAGAATTTACTCTTTTAACAACTTTATTATATAGCAGTGTTAACTATAGTTATCATGTTGTATATTATATTTCTAGTACTTCTTTATCTTATAACTGAAATTTTGTATCCTTTAACCATGTTTCTCCAGAATTCTTCCCTACCTGCTGCCTCTGACAATCATTAGTTCTTTTCTATGAGTTTTTTTTTTTTTAATTAGACTGTGAATGTAAGATCATACTACATTTGTTTTTGTTTGACTTATTTCACTTAAAGCCCTCAGGATCAATCTCTGTTTTTGAAAATGGCAGAATTCTCTCATTTTTATGAGAGAATAAAATGAATAATAATACTGAATAATATTCAGTTGAATAATACTCCATTGTATATATTTACCACAACTTCTTGATCCATTCATCCCTTGATGGACCCTTAGGTTGCTTTTGTACTTTGACAATTTGCAAATAATATTGCTACTGTGAACATGGGAGTGTAGATACCTCTTAAAGTTTGTCTCTGTTTCCTCTGGATGTGTTTCCAGAAGTGGAATTGCTGGATTATATAATAGTTTTATTTGTAATATTTTGAGACTCCTCCATTCTGTTTTCCACAGTGGCTATACTAGTTTACAGTCCTACCAATAATGTACAAGGATTCCCATTTCTCCATATTCTTTCCACATTTATTTTATCTTGTCTTTTTTCATGATGGCCATTCTAATGGTCATGAGGTAACACATCATTGTGGTTTTGATTCAGATTGGTTCACTCACTCAGTTGTGTCCGACTCTTTGTGACCCCATGGACTGCAGCATGCCAGGCCTCACTGTCCATCACCAACTCCCAGAGTCCACCCTAACCCGTGTCCATTGAGTCGGTGATGCCATCCAACCATCTCATCCTCTGTCATCCCCTTCTCCTCCTGCCTTCAATCTTGCCTAGCATCAGGGTCTTTTCAAATGAGTCAGCTCTTCACATCAGGTAGCCAAAGTATTGGAGTTTCAGCTTCAACATTAGTCCTTCCAATGAACACTCAGGACTGATCTCCTTTAGGATGGACTGGTTGGATCTCCTTGCAGTCCAAGGGACTCGCAAGAGTCTTCTCCAACACCACAGGTCAAAAGCATCAATTCTTCGGTGCTCAGCTTTCTTTATAGTCCCAACTCTCACATCCATACATGACTACTGGAAAAACCATACCCTTGACTAGATGGACCTTTGTTGGCAAAGTAATGTCTCTGCTTTTTAATATGCTGTCTAGGTTGGTCATAACTTTCCTTCCAAGGAGTACGTTTCTTTTAATTTCATGGCTGCAGTCACCATCTGCAGTGATTTTGGAGCCCAGAAAAATAAAATCTGCCACTGTTTCCACTGTTTACTCATCTATTTGCCATGAAGTGATGGGACCGGATGCCATGATCTTCATTTTCTGAATGTTGAGCTTTAAGCCAACTTTTTCACTCTCCACTTTCACTTTCATCAAGAGGCTTTTTAGTTCCTCTTCACTTTCTGTCATAAGGGTGGTGTCATCTGCATATCTGAGGTTATTGATATTTCTCCCGGCAATCTTGATTCCAGCTTGTGCTTCCTCCAGCCCAGCATTTCGTATAATGTACTCTGCATATAAGTTAAATAAGCAGGGTGACAATATACAGCCATGATATACTCCTGTTCTGATTTGGAACCAGTCTGTTGTTCCATGTCCAGTTCTAACTGTTGCTTCCTGACCTGCATACAGATTTTTCAAGAGGCAGGTCAGGTGATCTGGCATTCCCATCTCTTTCAGAATTTTCCACAGTTTGTTGTGATCCACAGAGTCAAAGACTTTGGCATAGTTAATAAAGCAGAAATAGATGTTTTTCTGGAGCTCTATTTTTTCAACAATTGGCATTTCCCTAATGACTAGTGATGTTAAGCATCCTTTCATGTATTTGTTGGCCATTTCTAAATCTTCTTTGGAAAAATGTCTATTTGTGTTTTTTCCTTATTTTAATTTTTTTTTTGCTGTTATGAGTTCTTTATATATTTTAGATATTAACTCCTTATCAGATATATGGATTACAGATACTTTTTCTCATTTCTAGGTGATCTTTTCACTTTGTTGTTACTTTTGCTGTGCAGAAGCATTTTGGTTTCATATAGTCCCACTTTTAAATTTTTGCTTTTGTTGCTTAGGTTCTAGGAATCATACCAGAAATTTATTGTCAAGACCTATGTCAAGGAGTTTTTTCCCATATTTTCTTCTGGTAGTTTTACTGTTAGCTTCAGGTCTTACCTTTAAGTCCTAGTCCATATTTAGTTAATTTCTGTGAGTGGTGTAAGACAGAGGTCTAGTTATAGTCTTCTACATGTGTCCAGTTTACTGAATACATTGATTAAGCATAACAGCTCTGTGAGTTCTTTAGGATATTCTACATATAAAATCATACCATCTGCAGAAAGAGGCAATTTTAACTTGTTTTCACATTTTGATGACTTCCCTGGTAGCTGAGATGGTTAAGAATCTCCCTGCAATGCAGGAAACCCAGTTTCAATCCCTGAGTCAGGAAGATTCCCTGGAGAAGGTTTTGACTACCCACTTTAGTATTCTTGGCTGGAAAAACCCATGGACAGAGGAGCCTGGTAGGCTACAAAGAATTGGACGTGTAGAATTGTGTCCAACTCTTTGTAGGAGTTGCAAAGAGTCGGACACAACTGAGCAACTAACAATTTGAAAACTTCTTTTTCTTGCCTGATGTTCTAGCTAGAATTTCCAGTACTGTGTTGAATGGAGTGGTGAAGGTTGGGCACCCTTATCTTGTTTCTGATCTTAGAGGAAATGCTTTTAATCTTTCTCCATTGAGCATGATATATTAGCTGTGGGCTTATCACATATGGGCTTTATGTTGAGATACATTTCTTTAATACCTAATTTGTTAACTTTGTATCATTAAAAGATGTTGATTTTTCAAATGTTTTTTCTGCATCTGTTGATATGATCATAATTTTTTCCCTTTTGTTTTATTAATGTGATATATCATATTGATCGATTTGGGCCTTTTGAATCATTCTCACATCCAGGGATAAATTCCATTGACCATGGTGAATGATAGTTTAGTGTCCTGCTGAATTTACTTTGCTTGTATGTTATTGAGCATCTTTCCCTTTATATTGATAAGAGATATTGGGTCAGTAATTTTCTTTTCTGATAGTGCCCTTTTGTGTTTTGGTTTCAGGTAACACTGGCCTTGTAAAATGAGTTTGGCCATGTTCCCTCCTCTTCAATATTTTGGAATAGTGTGACGAGGATAAGTATTAGCTCTTCTTGTGTTTGGTAGAGTTCCCCCTGTGAAGCCACCTGGTCCTAGACTTTTGTTTTGGACAGGGATGGGGGAAGAGTTTTTTGACTACCAATTCAGTTTCATTGCTAGTGATTACTCTGTTCAGATTTTCTATTTCTTTCCGATTCAGTCTTCAAATATTTTGTGTTTCTAGGAATTTGTCCATTTGTCCTAGGTTATCCACTCTATTGGCATATAACTGCTCATAGTATTCCCATATGATTGTCTGGGTTTCCCTGGTGGCTCAGATGTTAAAGAGTCTGCCTGCAGTGAGGGAAATGCAGGTTCAATTCCTGGGTTGGGACAATCCCCTGGAGCAGAAAATGGCAACCTGCTCCAGTATCCTTACCTGGAGAATTCCATGGACAAAGGAGCCTGGCAGGCTACATACAGTCCATGGAGTCACCAAGAGTTGGACTTGACTGAGGGACTAACACTTTTTGATTGTTTATATTTCTATGATATAAATTGTTAAGTTCTCCTCTTTCATTTCTAATTTTATTTATTTGGGCCCTCTCTCTCCTTTTCTTGGTGAGTCTGGGTAAATATTTGTCTATTTTGTATATTATCTTTTAAAAACTAGTCCTTATTTCATTGAGCTTTTCTGTTTGTGTTTTAGTCTTTGTTTTATTAAGGGTGTTTGTGGAGTTCTGTTCTTTCATTTGTAACATATCTTTTGTCTTCTCATTTCATTTGACTTCCTGTGTTTGTTTTTATGAATTAGGTGAAACAGTTATCCTCCCAGTACTGAAAACATGTCCTTGTGTTGGAGCATCCTCATACAGACTACATGTGTCTTGTGGCTTTGGCAGGAGGACTGGAGCTGAAGTGGTCATGGGCTGGCACTTTTCCCAGGGGATACCGGGGGATCCACCTTGATGGGTAGGGGGTGGTAGCTGGGGCCAGAGCCTGGTGCAACCAAGGCTTCTCCCAGGTTACACCTTGATGAGGGTGAGAAACACTGAAGCCCAGCATGGACCAGGGCTTCTCCTATGGTATCCCAGGGGCTATGGTCTTGGTGGGTAGAAGGGACTGGAGTCTGCACTCAGAACAGGGCAGAAGGCATGCTGTCTTAAGCTGACTAGAGTGCCAGGTGCTTTTTAATCTGTTGACTCTATGCTGGAACTCCGAGCAAGTGACCAAGACCAAATCTTGGTTTTCTGTTATTTTCTGGCTGTCCTGGTTATAAGCCCCAATGGTATTTGGAATCAGTTAAGGGGGTTTATATCCCCAGTTCCAGTCCCCAGTGCTGAGGTACTCTATTTGAGGTTTGAACCCCTCACTTCTTCTGGAGGACTTCCAAGTTTGTGATTTCCCCTTCTGCTTGCAGGTCACACACTGGGGCTGTTGGTCCTGACTAGAATGCATCTCTGCCTCACTACCTGTCACAAAGATTTTTTCATATATCCTTAATTGTAGAAGAGGTGTTCTGCTAGTCTTCGGGTTGTTCTCAGATAAAATTCTTCTATATATGGTTTTAGATTCGGTGTGTCCATGGGAGGAGTTGAGCTCAGAATGTTCCTACACTGTCATCTGCATTCTTTTCATTCTTTTTGTTCCTGTGACTAGATAATGTCCTATTTTCCACATTGCTGATTCTTCGTTCTGCATGGTCAAGTGGGTTTTTCAAGCTCTCTATTGAATTATCAATTCATTTATTCTACTTTTCAGATCTAGAATTTCCATTTTGAGTATGTCTGTTTTTGTTTGCTGATGTTCACGTTGTTTGGTAGTAGTTTCTTTGTTAAACTTATTTTGTTCATGCATTTGCTATTGTCGTTCAGTCGCTCAGTCATGTCCTACTCTTTGTAACATGGTGGACTCCAGCACATCAGACTTTCCTGTCCTTCATTATCTCCCAGAGTTTGCTCAAATTCATGTCCATTGAGTCGGTGATGCTATCTAACCATCTCATCCTCTGCACTCCCTTCTCCTTTTGCCTTCTATCTTTCCTAGGATCAGGGTCTTCTCCAGAGTCAGCTCTTCACATCAGGTGGCCAGAGTATTGGAGCTGCAGCATCAGTCCTTCCAATGAATACTCAGGATTGATTTCTTTAGGACTGACTGGCTTGATTCTCTTGCAGTTCAAGGAACTCTCAAGAGTCTTCTCCAGCACCACAATTCAGAAGCATCAATTCTTTGGCACTCAGCCTTCTTTTGGGTCCAACTCTCACATCTCTATGTGACTATTGGAAAAACCATAGCTTTGACTGTATGGACCTTTGTTGGCAAAGTGATGTTTCTGCTTTTTAACACACTAAGTTCATCATAGCTTTCCTTCCAAGGAACAAGTATCTTTAATTTTCATGGCTGCAGTGACTGTCAGCAGTGATTTTGGAGCCCAAGAAAATAAAATCTGCCACTGCTTCCACTTTTCCCCCTTCTATTTGCCATAAAGTGATGCCATGATCTTAGTTTTTTGAATGATGTTTTAAGCCAACTTTTTCACTCTTTTCACCCTCATCAAGAGGCTCTTTAGTTCCTCATCACTTTCTGTGATTAGCGTGGAATTATCTGCATATCTGAGTTTGTTATTTCTCCCAGCAATCTTTATTCCAGCTTATGAGTCATCCAGCCTAGCATTTCGCATGACGCATTCTGCATATAGGTAAAGTGATCTGGTATTCCCATCTCTTTAAGGAATTTCCCCAGTTTGTTGTGATCCACACAATTAAAGGCTTTAGCATAGTCAACGAAGCAGATGTTTTTCTGGAACCCCTTTGCTTTCTCTATGATCCAGAGAATGTTGGCAATTTGATCTCTTGTTCCTCTGCCTTTTCTAAATACAACTTTATACATCTGGAAGTTCTCAGTTCACATACTGCTGAAAGCAAGCCTGAAGGTTTTTGAGCATAACCTTACTAGCATGTGAAATGAGCGCAATTGTCCAGTAGTTTGAACATTCTTTGGTACTGCCCTTTTTTGGGGTTGGAATGAAAACTGACCTTTCTAGTCCTGTGGCCATTGCTGAGTTTTCCAAATTTGCTGACATTTTGAGTGCTACACTTTAACAGCATCATCTTTTAGAATTTGAAATACCTCAGATGGAATTCCATCACCTCCACAAGACTTATTCATAGTAATGCTCCCTAAGGCCCACTTGACTTCACACTCCAGGATGTCTAGCTCTAGGTAAGTGACCACACCATCGTGGTTATCTGGGTCATTAAGACCTTTTTTGTATAGTTCTTCTGTGTATTCTTGCCACCTCTTCTTAATTTCTTCTACTTCTGTTAAGTTCTTACCATTTCTGTCTTTTATTGTGTCCATCCTTACTTTCCTAATTTCATTGAGTTGCCTGTGTATTTTTATAGTTCACTAAACTTTTTAAAAACAATTATTCTCAATTCTTTGCCTGACGTTTAACAGCTTTTCATTTATTAATTTCCTCACATGGTGTCATATTTACGTAATGTTTTATAAGCCTTGATTTCTTACACTGGTTTATTTGCATAAGTGGTCTCCTTTTCCGTACTTTGCTGGTTCACCTTGGCAGAGATAAGTTTTCATTAGTTCAGTTGGATTTCTGGTCATGTTTATCGGTAAGGTCTTTGGGCAGGTGGGGAGCTGCTAAGGATCTATTTGGGGCAAGGCAACTGAGCTCTTGAGGTGGGAGTGAGGCCTGTGCCACTAGCTGAGAATAGCTGGATAGACTGCTGCTTGGTTCCCTGCACAAGGGATAGGATAGGATGTGCTCCACATTTGCCTGGAATGCCTCCTCTGAGAACCTGAGTCAGGCAGACCTACACCCCACTCAGAGTTCCCTGGTCAGACTGTGCTACCTTCTTGGTTCTGCAGGTGATACTTGTTAAATGATCATGACTGAGCTCTTTATTCGACAGTAGGTGGGGCTGTGAAGTAGCTTGCCTTGCAGGATTGCTGGACAGGATGCAGGCCATGGGTTTG
>NW_011494878.1:1403340-1404562 GCF_000754665.1 Bison bison bison | reverse complement strand
GGGTTTGGGGACCAAAATCTGGCAAAAGTGTACACTGATTATCTTGGTCAGGTGAGGCCACCAGTTTTGCTCTGCAGATGGGAAAAGCCATAGGTTGTGGCTCATGGGTTTTAAGCATCACTGTAAGCAGGACTATTGGAGGGGCTATGCATTGTGCTCTGGTTAGCTTCCCTGATCAGAAAGCCTGAAGGAGCTGAGAGTTTATTTCCCTTCCTCAATGCAGTGGGAGGAGCATCTCCAAGACAGTAAGTCTCTCTGTTTGTGGTACTGACTGAAGCCAATCCAGTTGGCCCAAGCTCCCTGGTCAAACAGGGTTGCTTGCTTTGCTCTTGAGGTCAGCTCTGCCCTTCCTCCTCTCAGGTTGAGTTAATCAGCCACTTCCAGGTGTTCTGCCAACCTTTCCTGCAGACGGGGTAGACAGTCACAATCTACAGAGGGTGGGGCAGACCAGGCTCCAGAGCTGGAAGATCTCCTCCTTTGAGGACCTGAATCAGCCAAACCTCCACCCCTCTGAGTTCCCTGGTCAGACTGTGCTACCTTCTTGGTTCTGCAGATGAGCAAAGCCGCTGCTTGGGACTACTACTTGGGCACGGCAGATAGGAACTCAGACTGCCAAGATCCAAGGGCTGGTTGTTGCAAGCCCCTCTTACTGGTATTTTATCCATGAATAGTTTTTAGGTCTTATTTTAGTTAGGGGAAGTGAAGGAGGAATGAACTGTCACCATCTTGGTGATACCATTCTCTATGACTGCATTCTCAGAGTATCCTCAGGGGTAGAAACCTCATGTTCTTTCAAGGTAAATCTGATTTCTGAATATGGCAGAGTCACCTGGAGTCAAATCTAAGAAGTGATGCATCATCATATAAAGCTGTACCATCACTTTTGATCACACACTCCTTTCAAGAATGTGATTAAACCTATGAAATGTAGACAGAGGAGGAAAGGGGGCTGTGAATAATATCATGCATTGAAAGCACAGCCTGTTTCTATGAGATGGGTACTTTCAATCATTTTGTCAAAAAGCTTGATTTCCAGACAGCACTCAAGTTCCCTTCAGTTCAGTTCAGTTCTTCAGTCGTCTCCGACTCTTTGCAACCCCATGAATTGCAGCACGCCAGGCCTCCCTGTCCATCACCAACTCCTGGAGTTCACTCAAACTCACGTCCATTGACTCGGTGATGCCATCCAGCCATCCCATCCTCTGTCGTCCCCCTCTCCCTG
>NW_011494878.1:1387504-1403240 GCF_000754665.1 Bison bison bison | reverse complement strand
TCTGTCGTCCCCTTCTCCTCCTGCCCCTAATCCCTCCCAGCATCAGAGTCTTTTCCAATGAGTCAACTCTTCGCATCAGGTGGCCAAAGTACTGGAGTTTCAGCTTTAGCATCATTCCTTCCAAAGAACACCCAGGACTGATCTCCTTTAGGATGGACTGGTTGGATCTCCTTGCAGTCCTAGGGACTCTCAAGAGTCTTCTCCAACACCACAGTTCAAAAGCATCAATGCATGGAGGCCTGTGGGGAAGGGTAGGTGTTTCATCCTTCAATCCCTCTTCAACAGTTCCATCTTTCTTCATTTCAAATGTAAGTCTGGTGAGGATAAGGGTTCATGTTTCATTTACTGCTGTTCCTAGAACAGGGCCTGGCACTTAGCCCTCATTTAAGTATTTGTATAATGAAGAATACTTGAATATTGGGTTCACAGTAATATTTCAGTTATCAAAAGAACTATTGTGCTAGAAACAATTTTTAAGAACCACCAGCACAGGTAATTGGGGATAATTCTGGGAGTATAATGGGTGGAGGGCCAGGGTTTCTCTGAGATTTAGACAAATCTAGAATTAATAGTCCAGTATCCATTCTGTTTGAGAGTAAGTTCAGACACAATCTCAGAGCAGGGCAGAATAACCATTCAGTATGCTGGCATAGTCAGTCTCTGAAATGAGAACCTGGGTCAGAAAGCCCAGCTTCACTTTAGTAAGGAGCTCCTTTGCTGATGGATGAGGTTGTCAAAGCAATCATACACTGAAGTCTGTATTTTTAAAAAAGAAGAATGAACAAGAATAAAACCTGTTTCATCATCTTACTCTTTATATATGTACCTATTGGTGAGCACAGAAAAAATGATTGATGATTACTGGTGCTGGATTCTCTGGCTAAAATAAAGTGCCTTCGTTTTTTGCTGAAAATGAGGACTGTCAATGCAAAACAAGAGTATGGACAGTGGATATTTAATTCAACTTGCAGAAATGTCTTTCAATTCTGCTGAGAATAGAAAAGTTAGAAAACAAAGACACATTTCATGTAGCAAGGGCAATACAAAGGGGTTATATAAATTTATTTTTCATATAACAACTGATTAGTTTAGAAAAATTCCCATTTTCAATGTTTAATTCCATCTCTCATTTTAAAAAAAATCACTAAAAGGACAAAAACCCACACAAAAATACAATCTGTATCTGTTCTATATTTACAGATAACCGGTCACTATTAAGGCACAGATCGATTAAAAACATTTATTCAAATAATCCAAATATTTTGTGCATCATATAACACTGACAACATGGTATACTGTAGTGTCATATTCCCTTCATTGCATCGAGAAAGTGAGAAGAGTAATTTCCAGTGTTTTTATTTTTTTTAGCCACTCTATTTAATCTAGGTTTAATTGGGAGAGTTTTCCCTTTGGCATAATATCAAAGCACTGTTCATAAAACCTATATCCACTCAATACTGCAAATTCATTCCATCTTCCTCCTGTTGCAAATGCATGGTGGAGAGTTGGGAAAAGACTCCAAATGACTGTTTTGCGGGGGCCAAGATCTTATTAAAGAAATGATAACATTTAGAGCACTGTATTTTTGCACAGGAAACAAATCTGGAATTCTTATTGTATGCTGAATGTGTGGCATGATGTGTTCATATAGCCGTATATGTCAGGGAACTCCATGTGCTGACCTGCATCCATGCTCCCTGTGTGCAGGATGATTCCGTTCTGTTTGGAAAGGGAACAATTTAGTTCTACATCCATAAGTAGATACAGTTCCTTTTAGAAATGGACATCCCCTTAGTGCTATTATAATTGATAACTTTATGACAGGCCCATTACCTATGCCTTCAAGGTAACCAGTACTTTTTAAGTGAAAATTTTTCTGTGTGCAATATTTCTCTCTTGGTTTTTGTTCTTACTTTAATGATTAGCCAAGTATTTCTTACCCCACATTTGTACGAAAGTCCCCAGTTGTGTGTATGACTCTAACGCTTTCTGGGAGAGCACTCGGCAGTGGTTTATGTCCATGCAGAAGAAAGTCTTGAATACTGAACATAAATAAGGCATTACAGTACAGGGAAGTCACCACATTCCTAATGGGAAAGTTTTCCAACAAATTCATACACTTGGAAATAATATTGCTTTGAAGAAAGAGAGGCACTTAGTGATTGTCTTCATGGATTGAAAACCCTTCATAAATCCACAAAAAGATGTCTGAAAAGACCCAGAAAACAACGTTGCCTGATTTCTTGGACTTTCACAGTATCAAGATTGTTACAATGAGTTTAGCCGCTTACAGAAGTCTTATTTTTCCTCCTTCAGAACTCTGCTGTCTTTATAAACTGTCACCCTAGATGGAGACTTAAATAAAACCTTTCCAGTCTCAAGAAACCCAAGTCTACTTCAAGCAGACTGATATGGTTTTAGGAAAGTCCTATGACCATATGGAGCACAGCTAATGTGTACACAAGGACAGTAATGTATTTTTCCTCCTCATGGCAACAGTGCTGTCTTGTCAGATGATTATTTGTCTTTTTTAAATAAAGTGACAATCTAGGGCTCCAGTTATTGAATGCCGTCCATTCTCTACCATAAATCTCTAGTAGATATCAATTTAATCAGTTATGTACTGTATGCTTATAATATCTAAAAAATAAAAGTTTGATATAAATAAGTGTCCTTTAGTGGCAGTATACTAAAAATAGCCCTTTGCCTTCAGACAACCATTAAAATCACTTTAGCAATAAAGGCAGCAGCTAAATATGATGACTGCAAAGGGTTAATATTGCAAAGTCCATTTGGTCTTTCTTTGCTCGCACCTGTTCCAGTGAACTTGGTTCATTATAAAGTATTTCTAGGATGTTGACATAAATGAACAGAACCGGTCCATAACCAAGGGGAGTCACTTAGGTTTCCCAAAGTCACAGAATACTCTGCACAAAAACTAATAATCCAGTACTATTTCAAATAAAAGTTTAACGCAGTCAGAAAAATGTGACTAAATCTGATTTGTACCAATACATCAGGTGACATAAAAATGAGAGAGAGATAATTTCCACAGGACAAGAAATTAGAAAGTGTAAAGTGCTGAAAGACCTCAATAATTATTTTAAAGCAGTACCAGAAAATTCCACTTTGATTATTAAAAAAAAAAAAAATCCCCAAATACTAAAACAAGCAAACAAAATAACTTCTGTGTTTTCTGGCATCCCAGATGTCAACTCATCCTTCATGTTAAGTAAAAAATCAGTGCATATGTTATATAGGTAAATAAAAAGAAAATAAAGCCCTACCCCCATATTGCAAATTCTGTCCAGTTGCCATTAGGGAAAAAAAGTAATCCACATGTGGCATTTGGTATGATGACATAAGAACATCTTCTCTCTTTTCTTCCTTCTTGGCACAAAGTTCAGGCATGAATAAGATGCTTTGGTCCTGATACCAGACACCCAGAATGCTGAGGACGGTGTGCAGTGAAGGCCGTTCACAGATCTCCTGCATCCAGCTTGACAGCTGGAGGGCACATGCCTGGAGGGCACCGCTACCAGCGGCCACTGACGCTAGCAATGTCCGCGTGATACTGACGGGGTAGCCTCCCACTTGCTCCGCCTTCCAGGAAAGAGGTGCGTGTATTTGGCGGTTCAAAGAGCTTTCTTCGGTTTTTATTTAGTTCTGGAGAGAGAAACAGAGACTTATTAGGAACCCAAGGGAGAAGTTCTAAAGTCTTCAGGACTGGGCAGAAGAGCTCAGAAAATGGTGATGCAGTAGGTTTGGGTGGGGGTGGGGGGGGCGGAGTCCGGTAGGTAGCGAAAGGAAAACCTTTAAGTTGACCATCAAGACATTTTTGAAATGCTCAAAATCAAAAGTCTGATATGAAAGGCAGCATGTGTAGCTGAGAGAACCAAGGACAGCAAATCATTTTACTGCAGTTTAGAAACTCTCTGGGGAATATGTCATTCTCAGAACCCTTTCAAGCCCAAATATACAAAATAGTTTGACCTACCCTAAATGTCCTTTCAGAGGCAAAGGGAGGGGGGCCATCAAAGTTGGTGGAAGGTACATGACAGGATGTACTACCCAGTGACATAGAACATTATTACAGCTCATTAGACTCATCCATGTCAAACAGAGTGATCATTAAATTATTTAAGTCAGACATGAAAAGAGGACCTCGTACCTAAACACGAGACTACTTAAAAAGCGGTGACGTGTTAAGCCACAGCCCAGTGGCTCCACTGACTCACGATGCCTACACTCCTTGAGTCAGAAAGAATTATATGAAGAAATATATCAGTGAGAGGTTTCTTTGAATAAAAAATCAACTTAGTAAAAACAGCAACAGTTAAGGAAATTAATACAATTGAAAACAACCAATACGTGAATCCAGATTTTCAGGGAAAAACTAATAAGATCCTGGAATTTAGTTTTATATAATTTAGTTTTGAACCAGAGTGCTGTTTAGTTTCTTTTCCCAACTAAAAATTATTAATCAGAATAGTGAAAAATTGAAGCAGCCTACCTGTTCAGGACTATACAGTGCCCTGTCCTCCCCTCCATACACACATTCACAAATCCTCAAGTCAACGGACGTAATTATTACTAATGAATACATACAAGTACACAGAATTGTCAGACTAGAAAGCAGTGTTTCTGATAGCCACCAAATGCAGATACAGCTGACCCTTGAATACCGCAGATTTGAAGTGAGTGGGTCTACTTATAGAAGGGTATTTTTCAACAGTAAGTACTACAGTATTACAGGCCGGGTGGAAACTGCAAAGAAACTGTGGATACGAAGGTGACTATAAGCTAGTTACATGAGGATTAACTCTCGTGTGGTTCAAGGGTCAAATGTATCTTCAGATTTATTCTATCTCAAATATACGGATTAAATAGGTCATATGCTTAAAGCTGTTGTCTTTCTCTAGGAGGATGGTGAAGCACCTGATTCAGTACCTTTAATAATCTGCGTAGTACACAGAACTTCTTCAACCATATACACGCACACAACCCCATTCTAAATTCTGAGGTTACAGAAAGCTACGGCTTGCTACAGGAATGCTGGGGATGAGAACAGACTCAAGCAGGTGGCAGGGGGTCTGAGGTGGCCAGGGACAGCCATATGGCCAGATACACTCTTGTCTCCCAAGTTCTTGAAGAGGGACCAGAACCCTTAACATTTCACCCCACTTGCTTTCCAAAATGTAACTGACTGTCTCAGGGGTGATGCAAGAGCAGAGACACGCCGTTCCTGTGCACGTTTAGGTCTTAGGGGAGAAGAGAAACAACAGTGATTTATCACAGCCTACATTCATTGCGTGCTATTTAACTCCTCCTTGAGGGGCAGATAGTATTACTATCCTCAATTTTACAGGTAAGAAAGTTGCGTTTTACAAAGTAACTTGCCCACGTGGCTGTTGGTGACAGAGCTGAAACCCTGCCTGCCTGATGCAAAGGACTCTGCCACAGCTGCTGCGATCCATCCATTGGGCAGAGACCACCTGAGGTATCAGGAGTACAAAGTTGAGAAACTGGTAGTTCCAGGTATGCCAGGTAACAGAGCTTTCCTTCATAATTTATATCTGTACAAAAATTACTTTCTAAATAGAAAAACAAAGCTTCGAAAATAAAGAAGCAAGGAAAATATTACAAGCAATAGACACATGCAGGCATGCATACAGATGGCTACTGTCTCAAGTTCCTACAGAAAGACAGTAGCAGTAACATTCCTATTACATGTATCTCATTTTAAAAACAATATATAAAATCACAATTCAAGACAGAATTGAATATATTTAAAGGCAAACTTATAGCAGAGTTAAAAATAAATGATTCCCCTTAAATACAGCCTGGAAAAGTTTTATCACCTTCAGATAGGAGACTTTCTTTGGCCTCCATTTTCTTTGGGGGCAAGAACCCATGAGTCAGGAGGACATTCATTCCCCCACTACAGAGAAGGAAAAGAAAGGAGTTAGATCAAACACTGTTTTCAGATGCTCATGGAGAATAATTGGGCCATTGAAGACAAAAATTTTTAATAGACATTGAAAACTTCATTCTGAAAAGTCACATCAACTAGATTTTTGAGAGAATAAATGATCATGAAGATTTCAGCCATTCCCTAAAGATGTAATTTCTAAGAGTACATACATAGAGATATTCCAAGTGTGAAGCAGGGAGAGAAACCTTTTAAGAGAGATTATCAAGGATCAAAGTCCTACTGAAGAGACTTTAGTTTTTGTTTTTTAAATTAAAAAGCAAGCTCCCTCTTCTGATTTTTTTCAGTAAGCCTAAGGGATAGTTTGAGAAAATACCAACCTTTTTCTTTGAAATTCCAAGGTTCACACAATCCTGGCAGCTCTCAGGATCTTGTTGCGGATCTGAACAGAGTCACAAACTAAAAGAATAGGTCGGGAAATGTTAGATCTACCTGAGGCTGTGGTGGAAAGCCTGTCAACAGGATGCTACACTTCCTGTCGCATAGTCCCTGTACGCTTAGTTAACCAATCACTACCATACTCAGAGAGAAATCCATGAATCTTCCAAAAATCATGTATTTGGAGGCAAAAATTGTTTTCTCTGACCCATCTCTAGAGGAGAGGAATCTCATCTCCTCCTGTAATATTAAAATATGTGTCTTCTGGCCCAAGATTAAAAGCAAACCAAACCCAGTACTGAAAGAACAACTCAATTATAAGTTAAAAATCTACAAAAATTTTAAAAAGTAATTTGAGCAAACTCTGTATCTAGCCAACCTATGTAACCACAAGACAGATGCTAAGGCCTCCCTGCTACCCTGCGTCTATCTGGAAGTGAAGTGTCCTGAGACTTTAAATGAATGTCTTTGTTATCAGAGGAACTGAATTGGAAAAAGAAGCTTTTCAATGAAGGGTTTCTCAAAAACTTACTCCCTGCAGAGAAAATGATTTACCAGGTTCAAACAAATGCACTCACCAAAATCACCCTTATAATAATCAAACACTTCCTGCTGTACAGAGCATTCATAAGGTATCTTATTCAAAGTTTCTAATTCCCTTTAAAAGCAAGAGGACCTGTGAACCCCACTGAGAGAGGCAGTCTGTAGAAGCAGGATATAACCTCAGTTAGAGCCACACTGAAGACGATGACTGGAGAAATTATTTTTCTTAAATGAGAACTGAAAACCCCTCATGTTTTGCACCCTAGTCCCCCCCACCGCCCACACCAAAACCGACCCAGAATCACCACCAATGTATTCCAGAGTACAAGTACTGATGATCTGCCTGGAATCTATGAAAACATTTAGAGACATCTGCTTGTTGCTGGAAGCTTTACAGTTTGGAATTGGGTTGCTGCACAAAGTAACGACTAAATTTTCATTATACAGTCACAGACATTCCACAGACCTCTAGTGAAAAAGTATAGAGTTCTGAAACATACACTTCTGTGGTATAAATGTGCGGCCCCACAGTATAGACATGGTGATTGAGTTAATAAAGTTCCAAGTAGTATATTAATTTCATTTTCAAATTAATAAAAGAAATATAAAAAATATATGAAGTTAATTTGGGTCCAGAAGTAGCCTTCTGAAACTTAGCTTTCAGGTAAACAAGTTGAAAACTATTCTATTGCCACATATAGTTAAAAAAAAAAAAACAAAGGGGAGTACCCTACTAATGATACATATTGTTAAAATTGTAGGTTATCTTCACTGTGTCTGATGATATACCATACGGAAGGACAGATATTAGAACTGGAAGGTGACCTGACATGATCATATACTCCAGTCTATCTTCATGATTAAGAAACCAAAATCAAAAGAGATCTGGAAACTCACCCAAGGGTGTATGACTTGGAGAGGCAAATCTCGGATCTCCTTATGTGAACAGTGTTCCTTCCACTATAACCAAGCTAATTTTACGAGTGAACAAGAAAAACAGTGGCCGCCCTATGGAGCTCCATCAGTGCAGCTGCTTCAGTACACAGCGGGCATGAAGACTTCTCAGACTGTTATGTACAGAGCTCTATCCATGGAGAGGCCTACCAGGCTGCTCAGTAGCTCAGTTTCTACCCCATTTCAAGACTATTCTGCTTATATCTGCTTCGGATATTAGGTCTGTATGTAAGATTTCCTGTGGGGAGGTCGGTGGGGTTGATCTGCTTCTATAATCCAATGGAAAAGCAATCTGCTGCTAAAATAACATGGAAAAGCACTGAGGCTTTTAATTTCATTTGATGATTTGATTAGCGAATATTGTTTATAAAGAACTTTCACCAGTTGGATGCCACTGCTGGCCTCAAAGGCATAGCCTGCAAATTTGGTGTTTTGAAAAAGCAACATAATTTTCTCATCACACCTAACATTTGGCTTCTGCCCTTGCTGTCTCTTTTTAAGAGACTGGCACACATATAAAATTGGCATTCATGAACTTAATCAGAAAATCTTCCATAACCTTGTTTTGTTGCCTCCCAAATTTCTTCCTCATGTTTCTCTGAACACCTTTTTGAGGTACACTGTTATGACTCTTGGCTTACACTCATAGGACTCTTGGCCATTCCTTTCACATGAGAGGTACCTAGTAAACATGCACAGCATTTTCTTATACACAGAACACGCGAAAGATGAACAAAGGCAGTGGTCTGGGAGACAGACCTTCACACTTTCCTTCATTCTGTGACTGCTTTCAGGATACTACCCTCTTCTGTGACTCGCAAATTCTGTTAAAGCTTTGGGGAAAGTTAAAAAGCATTAAGACAAGAAATACTGCCAGGTTCCAGCTGTACTGAAGAACATTTTCTTTCTCTCTGCTGCAATGATCTCAGCTGCTCTACAAGGACACGTGTATTTAAAGCATGACAGCCAATCCAGAATAATTACTCATGAACCCAATGATTAGCACTTAACACAACTGCAACACAGAGATTCAAACTGCTCCTCCATCCCCATGTTCTGCAAAGGGAAATTCTGGTTAGATCTCTCGAAAGAGATCTGTTTTCAGGGATGACACTAGTCAAGGCAGGTTTTCAGGCAGTGCCTTGGTGAAGGGGTGGGGGTACCCTCAGCATCTGTTACACTGTTAGTGGAAAAACACTCTGAAACCACAACCACAAAGCTGCCAGGTAGGAAGCAGAACCAGCCCCACTGGCTGAGACCATGGCAGAGAGTCTCCAGGTTTAAGATATAAAGAAGAACAGTTATATTCACCTGAGATCGCAAGCAGCATTTTCCTTCTGGCACCAAAAGTCGTGATTCCCAGCTCCTTCAGATCCTGATCTGTGAGAGTGAGGAATGTCTGAAGATCGATCTGTGGGTGAACAAGTAAATCTATGGTCAATATAGTAAGTGCTTAGTTCTTCCTTGGTATAAGTTCAACCAACTGCTATACTTATTATGCTTTGCCGGCTTCCAAAGAACAATGGTCGTGGTACAGCCACCACCGAAGGGACAACAGTTAGGTCATAAAGGTGGTCAAATGAAACCGATGATTCTAGCAGAAGACTCTGTATACTTAGTCTTACTGCAACACACTTAGGTCTTAGCATCCTGGAAGCCAAAGCAAAAAGGGAAAAAGAAATGGCACAGTTTTTCATGCCCTGATAAAGAATATATACCCGTCCAGAAGAGAGAAAACATTTCTTAGTTTTAGATTCTGACTCAGGTAAGTATATCTCCATTAAAAGGGACTGAATAATACCATATAGTGTATCTCTAAGTGTGCTCTACATAAAAATGAGAGCAGAATTCACAGTGTAACTCAGACCCATGATTCCCTTGGCTCAGTCCAGCTGACCATCTCTGAGAGTGGCATATATGAAGTATTCCAAGAGACAGTATAATTGTACTTCCTGGCATCGGCAAAAATGTGTGGAGGGAACCACCCCAATAATCCCATCCTGCCTTGAAAACCACTAGAGGGGCAGAAAGGCAATGGGCTCTGAAGCCAGAGAGGCTTGGGTTCAAGTTCTGATTCTGCAATTACTCGTTGTGGGCACTCAGGGTTGATGATACCTCACAGGGTTGTTCGGGGCATTAAACATGATCCTAGATATAATGAAGTGTGTTCGCTAAAGGGGTAAAATAGTCAGCAGCTATGGTTAGCAATAATGTATTCAGACGTATCAGCTATGAAAGTTGCTAATCTTCATCCTGCTTACAATATATTAAATCTCACATGGTTACTTAATGGGGGATTCCTGTTAAGTCATATCTGTATATGAGAAAATATCCTATATGAAGAGAACAGTACCAAATTTCAACACACCTGAAACTAGTAAAATACACTTTTTATTCATATTATATAGCAATTAATTTGAAATTTTGTTTTGATTTTGAAGGTTACATCCAGATCTTGAAAATCCCTTTCATTTATCATTTGCAACAGGTCTGGAGATATTTTTTTTTAGCAATTCTATCCAGTGAAGACACTTACAGGGATCCTCAAACTCTTTTTAAAGGGCCAGAGAATAACTAGTTTAGGCTCACCAGGCCAATACTGTCTCTGTTGCAAGTACTCAAACTCCATTGATTTAGCTCAAAAGCAATCATGGGCAATATGAAGTCACTGAGTTGGTATGGCTGTGTTCCAACAAAATTTTATTTACAAAATTAGGCAGCAGGTTGCAGTTTGCCAGTATGACATTATGTTTTCTTCCTTTTGGAAGTAACTAGATAGCAAGCACCCATATTAAATTAATTTATGTGCATCTTCAAATAGGAAATACAGATTAAAAACAAACCCAGGATATCACCAAATACCATCTAGTTACTTATTTCTAAAACCTGATGTGCATGAACAAGTTAAAACTCCTCAGCTTTGAGCTTCTCAATTAGCCACCTGCATCCAACCAGCAAGACTAAGTAAATAAATGCAGCTCTTTAGTGCACAGATGATGAACGTGTTATTCAACTTAGAAAATCTTTGGCTACATGAATACTAATCTAGATTTAGAAAAAAGGAAACAAAATAGTTGTCCTAAAGTCCCAAAATACACATGACAACATTTGGGGAGTGTGAAAAGAACAAAAAAGTTCAGCAATTAAACTTAAATTATGGACAATACATTAAATTTATGCTATAAAGTGCCTAATAAAAATCATAGATTCTTTGACTAATGCATGCCAGGGAATTACTGGCATGTGCTCTTCCCATGAAGTAAAGCCAACTAGCATGAAACTTGGATGATGTCAGGATTTGGAAAATAGATACATTTAGAGAACTATTCTCTGAATAGTTTCTGGTGCCTTGATAACATGACAACATGATTAGAAAGAACCATGCTTAGGGGGTCTTCTCCTTATGCCAGTGCATCATGGCCATGGCTGATCAGTTTGACCAAAATCCATGGTAGAGATGTTTCAGGAGACATCTTAGTTCTGTCTCAGTTCAGACAAAACCCAAACAGTAAATTAATAAGTTAACATCTATAAAAAGCACATTATATTCTATGAGATCACTCTTCCGTAATATAATTAGGATGGTGTCAAAAAATAACTATGGTTATTTATTTCAGATGCTATTAACTTTTAAGTGCCACAAATAAAGATAACAATGATGAAAGGACAAAATCTTCTTAAATATAGAGTTGCTGCCAACCTTTAGGAAAGTACGAGTCAGAAGTTAATGTGAATCACAACACTCATCAGGTCTTTTAGCTCAAACTGGCGAAGGATAGCTGTGTGTGTTTCTGCAAGCACAATTTCCTCTATTTCTGCCATCCTGTGTTTACCAGTTGCACTAAATAAACTAGAAATGACAATTTTCTTGGCAAAAACAAGCTATGAGACTTGAATAAATGCTCTGTGAAAGCACAGTCATAGGTCAATGAGGGATTTCCTTCTAGAAGTCATCATACATACAACCAAGACAAAGACGCCTGGGAAAATAAATACCGACTGACCTCTTGTTGCTGGAAGACGTCTGTGTATTTGCCCAGGCCCAGTTTGCTGAAGAGCTCAGGGAGGTCAGAGCCTTTGAAAGAGCTGCTCAGGTTGCAGCCGTTGCTTCCTGTCAGCGAGGAAATGCAGTCCATGTAATTGCTGCTGCTGAGATAGTGTTCCGCTGAAGGCAGAGCAGAGACAGGCGTGAAGTGGGAATGCCCAGAGAGAAGACGGTTTAATTAAAAGTTTTAATCACTCAAATATTTCAGATTCATTGTTTTGGGCTGAATAGAGCAGTTGCTACAGAAACACAGCAAATCCTTTACTGAAACATTGGCTTTTCATTAAGGAAATGCTGGTTATTGCTTTCAGGGAGGCTCTTGCCATTTAAAATGGTACACTTGGGAGACAGCAATTCAGCAACAATGTCTCTGTAGTTAATAATCATTAATCATATTCTCCCTCAGCATTCAGAAACATTTGCTCTTTATAATTGATTTGATGTGAATTAAATGAGGAATTGGAAGGAAGATCCCTAGGACACAATAAAGGTAAGGAAAGTTACGGGCTCCTCTTGCATGCAGGCTGGGCCTCTGTATCCACACTTGTGCTTTCCTATGGTCAAAGAAATTCTGTGATATTACCACATATAAATCCCATTTCCCTCCAACATAACTGGGCAATGAGTTCCTGAAATAGAGTGCTCCAAAATGAAGAGGAACATGTGAAATGAAAAGAATGATGCTGGAGTTCCTGCGTTTAACTTACAACAAACATACCCACCTCTTAGGGGAAATTCTAAGACATTTCAAACTTTGCCTGGATTCTCCTCCTGATCTGGCGGGTAAAGATTTCTACGTATTGTCTGTGGTTCTCAGACCCAATGGCATGCACAGTTGGGTGACAGACTAGTGAGCCATACCAAGTATTTGACCAGATACCCACAGAGCGTGCAAGGGCAGCTTTGGAGAATCTAGCAGAGCTGTGCAGCCATTCCTATCCCTCTAATCAACAATTAACTCTCCTCCCTTTGGGAATTCTACCAAAGATGCTGCTTTGGCAAGGATTCCCAGAGAGATGAGGGCAGAGGACACTCACCGAGCTAATAAGATCCATCTAATCTCCTCTAGGATCAATGCATTCACCAAATCTAAGAATGTTCTGTATGGCCACTCATCATTTTCTCTGGTTGTTTTCATCTCCTGGCTCAGAAGTCCTAGACAGGTCTCAAGTGGAAGGAATTTCTTCATAAGGTTTCTCTTTCTTTTAAAAACAGATGTTTTATCTCTTTGGGGAAGAATATGTAGGGGAAAGGATCTAGGACCAAAGTGAAGAGGCCCTGAGCCCTGGAACACTCCACCAATTGAAGGTAAGACCCCAGAATCACTAAAAAGACTGAGGAGTAATGACCAGTGAGGTAGTGGTTCAAAGCTGATACAAAACAGAGTATGATGATTGCACTGGAGTGACTCCTGGACTTGACAAAACGGAAGCAGGCTGGCTGACCATACAACTTGCTGTCCCAATGATAAATTTACTCTCTTTAAGGGGAAAAAAGGCAACCTCAATGTCCATCAACAGAGGAATGGATAAACAAAATGTGGTACATATATACAATGGAATATTACTCAGCCACAAAAAGGAACAAAATTGGATCATATATAAAGATACTGATGGACCTAGAGACTATCATTTTGAGTGAAGTAAGTCAGAAGAACAAATATCATATATATTAATGCATATATGTGGAATCTAAAACAATGGTACAGATGATCTTTTTTGCAAAACAGAAATAGAGACACAGATGTAGAGAACAAATGTATGGACACCGAGGAAGGAGTGGAGGGTGATGGGATGAACTGGGAGATTGGGACTGACATACATACAGTATTGATACTATGTATAAAATAGATAATTAATGAGAGTCCACTATACAGGTCAGTAAACTTTACTCAGTGGTCTGTGGCAACCTAAATTAGAGGAAATTCCCCAAAAGAGGAAATATATGTATATGTATCACTGATTCACTGTGCTCTACAGCTGAAACTAACACAACATTGTAAAGCAACTGCACTCCAATAAAAAATTTTTAAAAACGAGAATAACAGTGGAACAGTTGGTATAACAGGGATTCCCAGAGAAAACCTATATATTCGTGACTTTGAAAAGGGGGTCAAGAAAATTACCTAAAACTTTTTTGATCAGTACAGTAGTCATTGGCAACTTGTGGCAATCGAGCACCTGAAATCTGCTAGTGGAAACTTAAAATTTTTCTGTAAATGTGAAATAACACACCATATTTTAAAGACTTAGTACAAAAATGACATCTTAGAAAGCAGGGAACTAAAATGGATAGGAATGGGTGAATTTAATTCAGATGACCATTATGTCTACTACTCTGGGCAAGAATCCTTACAAGAAAGGGAGTAGCCATCATAGTCAACAAAAGAGTTGGAAACACAGTACTTGGGTGCAATCTCAAAAATGACAGAATGATCTCAGTTCATTTCCAAGGCAAACTATTCAACATCACAGTAATCCAAGCCTATGCCCAACCACAGATGCCGAAGCAGCTGAAGTTGACCGATTTTACGAAGACCTACAAGATCTTCCAGAAGTAGCAGCAAAAAGAAATGTCCTTTTCATCACAGGGGACTAGATGATGGTCTAGACTAGATCACCCGGAACAACAGCAAGTTTGGCCTTGGTGTGCAAAATGAAGCAGGGCAAGGGCTAACACTTCTGTCAAGAGAACGCACTGGTCATAGCAAACACCAATTTCCAACAACCCAAGAGACGACTCTACCCATGGACATCACCAGATGGTCAACACTGAAATCAGACCGACTATGTTCTTTGCAGCCAAATATGGAGGAGCTCTATACAGTCAGCATAAACAAGACTTGGATCTGACCGTGGCTCAGATCATGAGCTCCTTATTGCAAAATTCAGGCTTCAACTGAAGAAAGTAGGGAAAATGACTAAGACATTCAGGTATGACCTAAATCAAATCCCTTATGATTATACAGTGGAGGTTACAAATAGATTCAAGGGATTATATCTGGTAGACTGAGCGCCTAAAGAACTATGGATGGAGGTTCGTAACATCGTATAGGAGGCAGTGACCAAAGTCCTCCCAAAGGAAAAAAAGGAAGAAGGCAAAGTGGTTGTCTGAGTAGGCTTTAAAAATAGCTGAACAAAGAAGAGAAGCAAAGGGCAAAGGTTAAAGGGAAAAATATACCCAATTGAATGCACAGTTTCAGAGAATAGCAAGGAGAGATAAGAAGGCCTTCTTAAAGGAACAATGCAAAGAAGTAGAGGAAAAAGTAGAGTGGGAAAGTCTAGAGATCTCTTCAAGAAAACTGGAGACATCATGGGAATATTTCATGCATGGATGGGCAGGATAAATGACAGAAATGATGAGGACCTAATAGAAGCAGAAGAAATTAAGAAGAGGTGGCAAGAAAGCACAGAACTATACAGAAAAGGTGGGATAACTATACAAAAACGTGGGATAACCACTATGGTGTGGTCACTCACCTAGAGCCAGACATCCTAGAGTGGGAAATCAAGTGGGCCATGGGAAGCACTACTCAAACAAAACTAACAGAGGTGACAGAATTCTAACTGAGCTATGTAAAATCCTCAACCAGACGATGCTGGGAACATGCTGCACTCATTATGTCAGCAAACTGGAAAACTCAGCAGTGGCCACAGGACTGGAAAAGGTCAGTTTTCATTCCAATCCCAAAGAAAGGCAATGCCAAAGAATGTTCAAACTACTGTACAGTTCAGTTCAGTCACTCAGTCGTGTCCCACTCTTCGCGACCCCATGAATCGCAGCACACCAGGCCGCCCTGTCCATCACCAACTCCCGGAGTTCAT
>NW_011494878.1:1360285-1387404 GCF_000754665.1 Bison bison bison | reverse complement strand
AGGCCGCCCTGTCCATCACCAACTCCCGGAGTTCATTCAGACTCACGTCCATCGAGTCAGTGATGCCATCCAGCCATCTCATCCTCTGTCATCCCCTTCTCCTCCTGCCCCCAATCCCTCCCAGCATCAGAGTCTTTTCCAATGAGTCAACTCTTCGCATGAGGTGGCCAAAGTACTGGAGTTTCAGCTTTAGCATCCAAAGAAATCCCAGGGCTGATCTCCTTCAGAATGGACTGGTTGGATCTCCTTGCAGTCCAAGGGACTCTCAAGAGTCTTGCTCATTTTGCATGCAGGCAAAGTAATGCTCAAAATCATTCAAGCTAGGCGTCAGGAGTATATGAACTAAAAACTTCCAGATGTGCAAGCTGGATTTAGAAAAGGCACAGGAACCAGAGATCAAATGCCAACATTCATTGGATCACAGAGAAAGCAAGGGAGTTCCAGAAAAACATGTACTTCTGCTGCATTGACTGCACTAAATCCATTAACCTGTGTGGATCACAACAAACTGGAAAATTCTTAGACAGGAATACCAGACCACCTTACCTGTCTCCATGGAACTGACTGATTCAAACTGAGAAAGGAGTATGACAAAGCTGTCTACTATCACTCTGCTTATTTAACTTCTATTTAAAGTACATCATGCCAGGCTGAATGACTCACAACCTGGAATCAAGATTGCCGGGAGAAATATCAACAACCTCAGATATGCAGATAATAAAACCACTCCAATAGCAGAAAGTGAAGGGGAACTAAAGAATTTCTTGATGAGAGTGAAAGAGGAGAGTGAAAATGCTAGCTTGAAACTTAACATTAAAAAAGCTAAGATCATGGCATCCAGTCCCATCACTTCATGGCAAATAAATGAGAAGCTGTGACAGATTTTATTTTCTTGGGCTTCAAAATAACTTCGGACAGTGACTGGCAGCTATAAAATTAAAAGATGCTTGCTCTTTGGAAGGAAAGCTATGATAAACCTAGGCAGCACATTAAAAAGCTGAGACATCATTTTGCCAACAAAGGTCCATACAGGCCAAGCTTGGTTTTTCCAGTCATCATGTACAAATGGACCATAAAGAATGCTGAATGCCCAAGAATTAATGCTTTCAAATAGTGGTGCTAGAGAAGACTTGAGTGCCCCTTGGAAAGCAAGGAGATCAAGCAAGGAAATCAATCCTGAATAGTCATTGGAAGGACTAATGCTGAAGCTGAAGCTTCAATACTTTGGCCACCTGATACAAAGAACCAGGTTACTGAAAAAGACCCTGATACTGGTAAAGACTGAAGGCAAAAGGAGAAGAGGGCGGCAGAGGATGAGATGGTTAGAAGGCATCACTGACTCAATGGACATGAAGCTGAGCAAACTCTGGAAGATAGTGGAGGGCAGAGGAGCCTGGCGTGCAGGAGGCCATGGGGTTGCAGAGAGTTGGACACAACCTAGGGACTGAACAACAAAAAGACATTTACATCCTTTCTTACACTGAGGACATGCTTTGTTGTTCGTGTTTAAATGATAATACTTTACAGATGCTGAATTAAGCAATACATCAGTAAAAGTTTAAAAATATTTTAAAATACTCTTAGTGATAAATATTTATTATGGTACACAGCTTTTTTAAAAAAAATTTGGTTTTATCTTAACTACTTACAGTAGTTACCCCAGGCTCTTAAAACATGTGACAACAGCTAAAGAACAGTGCTTCTTTAATCAATCTTTTTAAATTAATGAATCCCCTATCTTAACCCTAATCCTTAATTTCAATGCAGCTAACTTGCACAGTCAATTTTAATTATCTAGTGTTAAGTGAAAGGAAAGGGGATAAGGACAGAGGAGAGGCACAGAGCTAATTTATGCTGGAAGATAAAACGGAGATAATTTCTACCCTGGCTATCCGTCTGGCCCCAGCCTGCCTCTCAGCTCCATCCTCCTGTCAGTGGTGGGTGACCTAGCCCAGGACGAAGTGGAAGACTTCAGAGGCTACCGACAGTACACGTGGTAAGAAAAGAATAGACCCTGGTTTCTAATCTGGAGTTGGCTGACACCATGGCCTGTTTCTCCAAATCTGAGACTCTGACAACGTGGCCCACTTGATTGGTGGTAACAACTAGCTGTCACTGTTTACTATGCTCGTTTAGATCACCTTTCTCCAAGTATTCTTCAAATAGTCTAAGATATGTGTTTCAGGACTTGAAATCCTGAAAAAAGACATCAGGGGCATATCTTGTGATTCCTCCATCAGTTCTTGTCTGTTGACCTATTTATACAGACATTTGGTGCTGTTACAGACACAACCACTTGACTCATGCTGAGTCTTAATCATATCTGTTCAAAGCCTATGCTTTAAACTTTTTATGTAGCTACATCTTGTCAACGTGAAAAATCTTCTCTTCACACGGGAAGACTTTCTTCTGTTGTCCAAGACAGAGTTAATTTGATCACATTCTGCTCGATTCCTTTACATTTCTGCCCTTTCCTCATCATCTTGATGCTTGTGTGTGCATAACTCATTTGTATATTCATTCTACAAACATTTACCAAGCACCTCCCAGTGTCAGACACTGTTAGACATTTGGGAAGAAATAACAAATTCAGAAATAAGGCATAGCCTCCTGTAACTGGAATTGTAAACTGGTGCAGACACTATGGAAAACAGTATGGAGGTTCCTTAAAAAATCAAAACTAGAACTGCCATACCCGGCAATTTCACTTCTGGGTATTTGCCCAAAGAAAACAAAAACACTCATTCAAAAGGATATATGCACCCCTATGTTGACTACAGCATTATTTACAATAGTCAAGATACAAAAGCAACCTAAGTGTCCATCAACAGATGAATGGATAAAAGGCGTATATACAATAATGTATTAGTCACAAAACGAAGTCCTGCCATGGGCAACGACATGGACGGATCCAGAAGGTATACTGCTAAGTGAAATAAGTCAAAAACAGAAAGACAAGTGCTGTATGATCTCACTTATATGTGGAAGCTAAAAAAAACAGAACAAAGTGAAAACAGACTCAAAGATACAGAGAACAAATGAGCGGTTGCCAGAGGGAGTTGGGGAGGTGAGACAGATGAAGGGGATTAAGAGGTACAAACCTCCAGTTATAAAATAAAAAAGCAACAGGAATGTAACATCCAGCATAAGGAGTATGGTCAGTAATACTGTAATAACTGTACGGGAGTTACTAGACTTATCACGGTGATCATTTCATAATGCCTGCAAATGTAAACTCACTTCCATTGTATACCTGAAACATAATATTATATGCTAACTATATTTCAACTTAAAGAAAGAAGGCACAGCCTTAAAGAATGTTTGGTGCATGGGCAATAAAGTTTACTGAATGAATAGAGCCCCTGGCTTGTGGATCTCCAGTTCTACACAAAGAGACAGTTATGCAAATAACTGCACTTCACTAAGACAAATGCGAGAGTGCAAGCGTTTACGCAATGCGGTGAAAGCGGAGAACCAACAGCCTGCTTCCCTGGGAAAACCAGGGAAGGCTGCTCAGAGGAGGTGACATGTGAGTAATGCAAAACTCTTAAAGGCATGAAGCCCAGAGTTTATACTTGAACATCACACTAAACCAAGTAAATTAAAAGCAGATTACATCTAAAACCATGACGAAAAGTCAAAGCTCACTTGATTTGTTCTGTTTACGCTTGGGGCTGCCAATGGAAGCTGCAAATTCGCCATGACTTGCAGGACCGATTCCATTTCGGTCTCTCCAGTTGTCAGATTCGCTTCCACTTCCCAGGTGCTCACGACTGTTGGACCTCGAGAGGGACATTGATGAACCCTGTAAACAAAGCCACACAGGGAAAATGCTTAATAAGGTGAGTTTCCCAGAGTGGGAGGAAGAAAGAACCCACATTAGACCCCTATCATCTATGTCAGTTGCTGGCCATGGCAGTTACCCAGAAATGCATATTCTCAAGAACAGGGTGTGGGACCTGTTTATAGTCTTTTCTTCCAGCTACCAAAAGTGTTAGTCACTCAGTCACGTCCAACTCTCCACGATCCCATGGACTGTGGCCCACCAGGCTCCTATGTTCATGGGATTTTCCAGGCAAGAATACCAAGGACACTTGGTGGTCATATGCACATGGTGAAGCGTTCTTCCTTCATTATGAAGGTGTTGATAAGAGGGTGAGCAGAGGAGTTCTGAGTTCATCTCAGTCACTCAGTCACATCCGACTCTTTGCGACCCCGTGGACTGTATGTAGCACACCAGGCTTCCCTGTCCATCACCAGCACCTGAAGCTTGCTCAAACTCATGTCTATCAAGTCAGTGATGCCATCCAACCGCTCATCCTCTGTCACCCCCTTCTCCTCCTGCCTTCAATCTTTCCCAGCATCAGGGTCTTTTCAAATGAGTCAGTTCTTCGCATCAGGTGGCCAAAGTACTGGAGTTTCAGCTTCAGCATCAGTCCTTCCAATGACATTCAGGGCTGATTTCCTTTAGGATTGAGTGGTTTGATCTTCTTGCAGTCCAAGGGATTCTCAAAAGTCTTCTCCAACACCACAGTTCAAAAGCATCAATTCTTCGGTGCTCAGCTTTCTTTATGGGCCAACTCTCACATCCATACATGACTACAGGAAAAACCATAGCTTTGACTAGACGGACCTTTGTCGACAAACTAATTATCTCTCCTTTTTAATATGCTGTCTAGGTTGGTCATAGGCTTTTCTTCTAAGGAGCAAGCATCTTTTAATTTCATGGCTGCATTCACCATCAGCAGTGATTTTGGAGCCCAAAAAAATAAAGTCTTTCACTATTTCCATTGTTGCCCCATCTATTTGCCATGAAGTGATGGGATCAGATGCCATGATCTTAGTTTTCTGAATGTTGCATTTTAAGCCAACTTTTTCACTCTTCTCTTTCACCTTCATCAAGAGGCTCTTTAGATCTTCTTCCCTTTCTGCCATAAGTGTGGTGTCATCTGTATATCTGAGGTTACTAATATTTCTCCCAGAAATCTTGACTCCAGCTTGTACTTCATCCAGCCTGGCATTTTGCATGATGTACTCTGCCTAGAAGTTAAATAAGCAGGGTGACAATATATAGCCTTGACGTACTCCTTTCCCTATTTGGAACCAATCTGTTGTCCCATGTCCAGATCTAATTGTTGCTTCTTGACTTGCATATAGATTTCTAAGGACGCAGGTCAGGTGGTCTGGTATTCCCATCTCTTGAAGAATTTTCCAGTTTGTTGTGATCCACACAAGCAAAGGCTTTGGTGTAATCAATAAAGCTGAAGTAGATGTTTTTCTGGAACTCTCTTGCTTTTTCGATGAACCAATGGATGTTGGCAATTTGATCTCTGCTTCCCCTCTTTCCTAAATCCAGCTTGAACAACTGGAAGTTCATGGTTCACATACTATTGAAGCCTGGCTTGGAGAATTTTGAGCATTACTTTGCTAGCATGTGAGATGAGTGCACTTTTTTGGTAGTTTGAGCATTCTTTGGCATTGCCTTTCTTTGGGATTGGAATGAAAACTGACCTTTCCAGTCCTGTGGCCACTGCTGAGTTTTCCAAATTTGCTGGCATATTGAGTACAGCAATTTTACAGCATCATCTTTTAGGATTTGAAATTCCATCACCTCCACTAGCTTTGTCCCATCACCTCCACTAGCTCACCTGGAATTCCATCACCTCCACTAGCTTTGTTCGTAGTTTTGCTTCCTAAGGCCCACTTGCCTTTGTCTGGCTCTAGGTGGGTGATCACATCATCATCATTATCTGGGTCATGAAGATCTTTTTTGTACAGCTCTATGTATATTCTTGCCACCTCTTAAAATTTTCTGCTTCTGTTAGATCCATACCATTTCTGGCCTTTATTGTGCCCATCTTTGCATGAAGTGTTCCCTTGGTATCTCTGATTTTCTTGAAGAGATCTCTAGTCTTTCCCGTTCTATTGTTTTCCTCTATTCCTCTGCACTGATCACTGAGGAAGGCTTTCTTATCTCTCCTTGCTATTCTTTGGAACTCTGCATTCAGGTGAGTATATCTTTCCTTTTCTCCTTTGCCTTTCACTTCTCTTCTTTTCTCAGCTATTTGTAAGGCCTCCTCAGACAACCATTTTGCCTTTTACATTTATTTTTCTTGATCACTGCCTCCTGTACAATGTCACAAACCTCTGTCCATAGTTCATCAGGCACTCTATCAGATCTAATCCCTTAAATTTATTTGTCACTTCCACTGTATAATCGTAAGGGATTTGATTTAGGTTATACCTGAATGGTCTAATGGTTTTCCCTACTTTCTTCAACTTAAGTCTGAATTTGGCAATAAGGAGTTCATGATCTGAGCCACAGTCAGCTCTCAGTCTTGATTTTGCTGACTGTATAGAGCTTCTCCATCTTTGGCTGCAAAGAATATAATCAATCTGACTTTGGTATTGACCATCTGGTGATATCCACCTGTAGAGTCTTCTCTGGTGTTGTTGGAAGAGGGTGTTTTCTATGACCATTGCATTCTCTTGGCAAAACTCTGTTAGCCTTTGATCTGCTTTATTTTGTACTCCAAGGCCAAATTTTCCTGTTACTCCAGGTATCTCTTGACTTCTTACTTTTGTACTCCAGTCCCGTATAATGAAATGGACATCTGGTGGAGTTCTGAGAGGCCCCAGTAAAAAGAGTCACTCCTATAAGATTTGGAGGAGTAGGTGCTAAGATTCCTGTTTTGGGGAACCACAAGGCAAGCCCTCCATCTGGCACAGTAGAGACTCTCTGCCTAGCACCTCACCAGGACGAGCAGGGGAGTGGTGCAGCTACAGCGGGTGCTTTGAGAGGAGTCGGGCTCGCAGAATGGAGGGTGGAGAGGAATCTGGATGGTCCTGTGTTATCTCACCCAAATAAGTACATGATCTGTCCAGCAAATGACAAGTGCCTGGAAATCAAAATGAACTGTCCCAAATCAAAATAAAAATAGTAATTTAAAAGGTCTCAAAGTTTACACCTAACCTGTATTTATTCATTCTTTATTCATTTATTTAATCACTATATTACAGGTACCATACTCTGTACTATATATCTATAGTATTAAGGTCAACATTTTCTGATAACCCAAGTTTTATGTTTACTGAGTAATTCCAAGAGAATCCTTTACTATTCAGGTCACTGAACTCAATTCAGTCCCACGGCAGCACACCCACAGCTGACAGTGCCCTGCTGTAACACTTCTTTCTTCAGGGCATGATGATACCACTCAGACACCACTCTCAAGACTTCCCATCTGCCCTGTGCATCCTGACTGCAGGAGCTTCCTCTCTTTTCTATTCCAAATGTCAGGTTTGGTCTTCACATTCCTCATCATCTCTCTCTACACTTTCTCCTTAAGTAATCAGTAATCACAACCTTTCTCAAAGCTTAACAACAGCCATTGTCAGGAAGCATTTAACAGGAGGCTTCCTGTGTGCTGTTTTGGATCTGTCAGGAATCCTTTGTTCCTTATTAATTCCTGAATATTCAGGAATTAAGAGGAGAGGCAAGCCTCCCCCGGGGCTGAGGGATCCAGGCATTTCCTTCGTTAGTTTTTCTATACGGTGATAAGTACACTCTTCCTTCTTGTGAACCATATGTTAAAAGTGATTATTTACAATTCTCTCTCTCTTTAATATGGATTGCCTATGTTTTGTAAGTCTGGAATTTTAATCTTTATCTTTGCTGAGAATAACTACAGTATATATGCCCACACCATGTTGATTAAAACACCTTTGCCCCATCAGAGCTCTGGTCCCCATGTCTTTCTTTCTCTTTCTTTCTTTCTCTCTCTCAGGCTATTTCTTTGGAGTGCAGAGGCCCTCTGAGTTCACTTTCCTGCCCAGGCTTTTGAGACCCTCTCGAGAAGGTGCTTTGTGCCTTCACCCCATCGAGAGGGCGCCTGAGGCCTCCATGAACAGAGCAAGCCCCGTACCAGGGCTTTATTGGCTTTCTGCGTAAACCAAGGAATATCAGCCTCTTTCTCTCCTTTACTTTCTTATCGTCAACTCCGGACCACCAGGTTCTGGTCCATTAAAGGACCGCAACAAGCCATGACTGAAATTGTTACCTCTGGGTTTGAATTCTCTACTGAAATTTAGCATCACAGAGTTGCCAATCTGACACTTCCATTTTACTGTCTCACAGACATTTTAATTAAGAGTGTTTGAAACCATATTGTTCACGACCATCCCCACCAGCTACACTCAAATCCACTCCTCTCCCAGAATCCCTACATCTCAGTAAGTGATGACCATTCACCCCGTTGCTCAAGCCAGACTTCTAAGAGCCACACTCGTTCGTCCTCTCACTATATCCTATTTGTCAGTTCACCAATGTCGTACCTAAACATACCCAAATCTACCTACTTTCACCAATCTCCACCACTGTCATTAACAGCCTCTTTAATGACATGTTGATTCTTTCTTGCCTCCCACCCCAATGATCCATTTTCCATGAAGCAACTAGGTTGTAGGTTGTTTTTTTAAATGCAAATTAGAACAAAACCATGCCTCTCTCAGCATACAGTCCTATAATAATCCCTTCCCAGTACTTAACCATGGGCTGAAATGCTCCATAATCAAGTCTCTGCCTGTCTCGCCAACCTTATCTTCAGTGCTCCACCACCCTATCCACCTTCTGCTCCATGAACTTACCAGTTTGCTCTGACTCCAATATGATAATGCCAGCTGTTTCCTTGGCCTAGTACTATTTCCCTAGATATTCACAAGGTTGGCCCTTTCTTGCCATGTAAGTCTTAGCTTAAATGTCATTTGCTCATTAAAGCCAGCTAAAACTACCCAACATAAAATAGCCTCTGTTTCATATCTATCAAGAACTTTTATTACTTAACGCCTTCTGGTTAACTTTTTATATATTTCTCTCTACCCACCAAAAGAAAGCTCTATCCATGAAAGCAAGAATCTGTATTCAGGCATTGTACCTAATGCCCAGAACTGCATCTAAAACACAGGAAATGCTTATTGATAAATATTTGCAGAATTACTAGATCTCACAGTTACCTTTTCCTACATCTATGGGATCCCCTTTGCTGACTTTTGGGAAGGGGCCTAAGGAAAGGAAGGCTCCTCACACCAAAAAAATGGGTTTTTCAGTTAAAACCATCATTAACATAATTCAACCAGATAAACTCCATGTAGCAAGAGAAATAAGAACATGCTCCAAACTGGTTGATTACCAGGAAAGAGACCATTATATAGTATTTCTATATATTTTAAAACTTCTATATCTAAACTCTTTTTGAGTATAAAAAAAGTCACTCATCTAAGATCTAAGCTGATTTCATTCACACAGGTATCTCAGATCTGGCTAAACATGATGTTTTCTAAAAACATTAAATAAAAAATAATCTTGTGATATTTACTAGTTTGTTGTGATATGTTAGAAGACAACAAACTGGTAAATATCACAAGATTATTTAGATTTGTAAGGCTTAAAATAGTCAGACCACCTCATTACTCTTAGGGGTAAATTTAAAACCTTCTTTTAACTTCCGATGCAGGTTTTACCTACTCCAGAGAATACGCAACCATTTCTAATGCCTTTAAGAGATAAGTGGCAAAAAGAAAAGGAAAATCCAAAACTTTTTAGTTCTGTTGATATGTCAGAAAAACTGCAGGTCAAAGCAACCTTTTGTTTGACCTTTGCTGTCCCAGTATATCATTAAGTGGATAGGGTCATACTTTTGAGTCTTGAAGAAAACAAAAATAAGCCTCAAGCTACTTGCTTCTTATCTAAAGGAGTTCTTCGGAAAAGCCTAATTTCTCAAAAATGCCTAAAAACTGGAAACAGTCACTCAAGTCTAGTTTCTCAGTAATGTGACCAGGGTGTTCAAAGCATCAGTTTCTTGCCTAAAGCAAGCTTCCTGGAGCAGGAAAACCATGTGCCTTGATCCCCTGCACACTGGGTAACCCACACCGGTCAGGATCCATTGGCTAAACGTGCTTCCCTAGAGCATTCTACTTGTCCATTTGTTTTTGGTTTTCTTTGGAAAAGAATAAGGAAAAAGAGTGTTTCTAACTACCACCTAATTTTTTTAACTTTTTATTTTGTACTGGTGTATAGCCAATTAACAAACAATGTTGTGATAGTTTTAGGTGAACAGTGAAGGGACTTAGCCATACATCTTCATGAATCCACTGACCCCCAAACTCCCCTCCCACCCAAGCTGTCAGATAACATTGAGCAGAGTTCCATGTGCTATACAGACCTTGTTGGTTATCCATTTTAAATATAGCAGTGTGTACATGTCAATCCCAAACTCCCTAACTATGCCTTCCCCCATCCATCCCCCTGGCAACCATAAAGCTCGTTCTCATAGTCTGTGAGTCTGTTGCTGTTTTATAAGTTCATATGAATCATTTCTTTTTAGATTCCATATATAAAGGATGTCATATGATATTTCTCCTCTGACTTACTTCACTCAGTATAACAATCTCTGGGTCCCTCATGTTGCTGCAAATGGCCTTATTTCATTCTTTTAGATGGCTGAGTAGTAGTCCATTGTTTGTATATATGTACCACACCTTCTTTATCCATTCCTCTGTCAACGGACATTTAGGTTGCTTCCATGTCTTGGCTACTGTAAACAGAGCTGCAGTGAACACAGGGTACATATATCCTTTTTGATCATGTTTTTATCTGAATATATGCCCAGGAGTGGGATTGCAGAGTCATCAATCAGTTCAGTTCAGTTGCTCAGTTGTGTCCGGCTCTTTGCAACCCCACGGACTGCAGCACATCAGGCTTCCCTGTCCGTCACCAACTACCAGAGCTTGCTCAAACTCGTGTCCATCGAGTCGGTGATGCCATCCAACCATCTCATCCTCTGTCATCCCTTTCTCTGCCTGCCCTCAATCTTTCCCAGCACCAGGCTCTTCTCCAATGAGTCAGTTCTTCGCATCAGGTAGCCCAAGTACTGGAGTTTCAGCTTCAGCAACAGTCCTTCCAATGAATATTCAGGACTGATTTCCTTTAGGATTGACTGGCTTGATCTCCTTGCAGGGTCATAAGGTAGCTCTATTCTTAATTTGTTAAGAAACTTCCATTGTGGCTATACCAATTTATATTCCCATTAACAGTGTAAGAGTGTTCCCTTCTCTCCACACTCTCTCCAGCATTTATTGTCTGCGTATTTTCTGATGATGGCCACTCTGGCTGTAACCACCCCCTGATTTTAAAATAGTGCTACAAATGGAGATGTGGTAAATCTTATAAAAAAATTTTAAGCCCTTTCCACTTTTCCCCAGGTCCTTCTCAATTCCCACCCTGTCTCTATGTTCTAACCCATTAATTGCCCAGTTAACAATCTGAGTTTTAGCGGAATAAAGAGGAGGGCAGGCATTCACAAAAAGCAGCTGCTTCAGAGTATCAGGTCATGCCAGGTAAGGGTCTTTTTACCTCACTTTGATGGCTTTGGGCTGTATGAAAGTCCTCCACACCACGAGAATCTAGAATCATTCCCTAAGAAAGCCTGATTCTCTCTCTTATCACGACGTTTAAAGGGGCCGTGAATAAAAGCAGGTTACCTGGTGAATGCCCTGGCACTGATCTCCCTGGTTTCATCCTCTCCCCAACCTTTCAATGTGAATGAGCTGTTAGACATTAGGCAGTAAGGTGGAACAGGCTGGCCCGAGAGAACCAAAGCAAGAAAAGCCACAGGAGGTATTCAGCCACTGAGTCAGGAGCCTGCAAAGTCAAGCCCATAGAGAGTCCACTCGTCCTTGGACAAGACCCAGAGCAGAGGCCCTCCAGATTCTGACACCACGTCTGAGTCATTCCCCTTTACAGTAGGTCCCTGCAGAGCAGTGTTTCCAGGAGGGTGCCTGCATCAGAATCAGACTAGGCTTTTGGTGAAAATGTAAATTACTGGTTCCTGCTGGCTGTTTCCCTGATGAGTGAGATGCTTGGGGAAGAATCTGCATTTTTAAGTGCACCAAGTGATTCTTATGTCTTTTAACATGGCTCTAGAGTGTTTATAAATCACCTTGTATGGTAAAGAATTTGCCTGCAATGTGGGAGACCCAGGTTCAATCCTCGGGTCGGGAAGATCCCCTGGAGAAGAAAATGGCAACCCACTCCAGTATTCTTGCCTGGAAATTCCATGGACAGAGAAGCCTTGTGGGCTGCAATCCATGGGGCTGCAAAGAGTTGGACATGACTGACTAACACTAACTAACTTGCTATGTACCCTCTGAGTTAAACCATTAGGAAAAGCCCGAGGATAAAGAAATTTTGCAAAATGAATTCAAGTCCTTTTTTCTAACAACTACTGCCATGACCTCAAGTAAGACACTTAACTGATCTGGGACCCTTTCCCTCGCTCGGAATTTATAGGAATCAAATAAGCTCGTGGATGAAAATGTACCCTATAAAACATCAAAGAAATAAATGAATGTGATTTAAGGTAATTATTACTAGCACATTATGTGTTCATGTAACACTTTAAAGTATTCCTTTAGATATAAAAAGCATATCTAGTTTGAATGTGCAGAAATACCTCCAGTAATAAGCATTCATATATGTATATGAATCACATCTTTCATCAGGCTCTTGGTTTTCCTCGGGGTAAAGTTCTTTGGTGGAAATAACAGGAGTTGCTAAATATTACTGAGACTTCCTGCACACCACTCTAAGCACCGGGTGCCTTCTCCCACAGCACGCTCAGAATAACTGCAATGAGAAAACAGGCTCTGAGGCGTGAAGTCACTCATCAGAGCTGTACGTGTGTCGGTGGTGGCTGTCAGGTTCCCACAGCCCCTGCGTTTGACAACTACTTTATTAGAACGATCGTTATTTCAACCTGTCATCCTATTGGTCTCTGAGAACAGAACTGAATTAGCATTTCTAAACTGAACAATTTCATCTCTGAAATGACAGAAACAAAATCAACCACCTAAAGCTCCATTCCGCTCAAGGTGGGGGTGAGCTCAACAGCCAACTGCAGGTCTATCAGTGGAAGCCTAAGAATGAGCACAGCAGTTTTTAAGGTCTCTGCCAATGAAACGAGATGCTGACTTTCTCTCAGAGCTAGAATGGCAGAAAGGGGGGTGTATACCTCCTAGGGCCTCAAATTGTTCACAATGATTCCTGCATTCTAGCTGCCAACAGTAACTTCAGACTTTAAATATACCCTGCCAAGTTGCTACTGTAAGTCTGACAATGAAATTTGCAGGAGACTGTGCTTTTTAGTATTTCAATAGTACTTTCTTTTTCACTTTCTCAAAGAGACAAAGGGGGAAAAAATTGCATGTTTGTATTTGCCTTTCATCAACATTCTAATTTATTACAAAGAAAATGGGTGGAGAAATGAAGGTCAATCTGCAAATGCTAGTGATTAGACTAACAATTATGAAATGCTTAACCAGTATTTGTTTTTGAACCCCCAGTGGTCTGACTGAACGTTGTGATTCTTGGATTGATAATTTTCATCCGTCTTTTAGGTCTGTGCAGTCTCGGCAGTTGTGTGTGTGAGTGTGTGCATGCGCACACATTCCAACTCCACCTGTACTTGCAAAAGACTTAGAGCCAAAATCTGACAGTCTGCAACTGAAAAGGCCTTGCTGACTGAGTCACGTACAGCCCAGCCAAGAAGCAAGGGGCTCTGGGTCCCTCTCCCCGTGGTGAGGATGCCAGCTTCCCTGTCTCACCCCTAAGCCCTGCAGCGAACATCTGGGAAGCATCATGTTTTGGAGCTCTTGTTTGTGATACTTCCTGCTATGTTCCTGGCACATCTGAACACGCTGAATTTTTAACTCAGATCTGCAAACTTGTTTTTGTTGAATAATTGCCTTTTCTCCTTCTGGTGGGCTTACGAGTGATACCCTGGAATGAAGGGATTCCTTATACATTTTTATATGGCATATTACATATGCCCTTTGCTTAATCTCAGCCCTGCTCTCCGACATTCTCCCCTAACAAAAACATATTTATCCGAATTTCCTTCATAGCTGATCAACAACTTTGAAAGAAAACATGCAAAAGATCATAATATATCAGATTGTATCTATTTCATAGCAATACGTTTACAATATTAGAAATTAAAGCAAATCACCATTAAGACATTTTCCTTATGTAAACAGAGAACGGGAGAGGAGAGAAGATGGTTCTCTTTTGCTCAGAGAATCAACGGGAAGAGTAAGTAGGGCATGACTCTACAAACCTCAAAGGTGGTCGTCATTGTGGGCTTATATGACACGTGGTTGGCCCTTCTCAGCTCCTTGATAGTTTCAGCGGGCATGGATTTAGAAAACCCCAGGCCACTCCACGTGTTTGTGGGTGTTCTGACCTCCGTCACCACTGGTTTCTTTAACATAGCTTTGGAAAAGAGAACATAAAACAAATGCTTGCTATTTTTAATGCATTTCTTAACACAAAATACCTTAAAATGTCTTCATAAAACATTTTATACAAGTTAACAGTAAATTTTAAAATGATACATTATTTCTTAATTGATCTAATGCTAATCTATTCAACCTCAACAAAGTTTATGCAACTTGAATCGAAACATTCTCAGTTTCCTTTTATGAAAGTCCAGTTTCTCAGTTCAATATCAGTACTGAAAAAGTTTTTATGTGTCTACTGAAAAAAATCAAAGTATAGATCATAATGTATCATATACCTTTGGTTGCTAATAGCTTCTTCTGTTCATAGTCAAATGCCTAAAAAAGACAGAAAATATCTTTATTGTCAGTTATCCAAATGTCACACCAATACTCCACAGAAAGATTACACGACTACAGCCCATGAGCCTGCCTGAGACAAACGCTAAGCTCTGCACCATAATGTGACAGTAATCCATGCAAGTCTGATAAACATGTTTTCAAAACCAGTTCATTATAATAATACACTACTTCTGACTTTAAGTCATGACAGTGACAAGAGTCAGAAATCTTCCTTCAAAGGGAAAAAAATTCCTCTTTATTATGGATATTTAACATACCAGGATCAATCTATGCTAACTTAATAACAGTTATGCTAAATTTCAAAACAATGCATTCTCAAAATACTTTCAGGTTATCTATTATTGGCCTCCCTTGTTTCTCAAAATCCCCTCTTCATTTGGGTAAAATGGTATGATGTCACAACAACCTATGAAATTATGTAACTTAATTGGCATCATCTATGCTTTTAAAACGACATAAATGACAAATGTCTAGCTTTAATAATGACACAAGTAGAACATTAAAATTAAACCTAAATAAAAATATAAACCTAAGTTAAAAAATGAAACGTATTTATCTCGTATTGCACAGGACTAGGATGGCACCATTTATTCTTCTCATCCACACTGAGTATGTGACTACGACACAGATGGGTCTATATACAGACCCAGGTGAAGTCCAGATACAGCTACATCTCAAATGCTGACTCAGGGTTCTCAACTCTCGTGTTTCAGGAACTTAAGTTTGATTTTTAAATGTCTCTTATAAATAAAAAACTAAGAACAGAGATATATACATATATATGTTTATCTACTTTGCTATACAACTGAAACTAACACAATATTGTAAATCAACTATACTTCAGTAAGTTAGGAAAAAAAATGTCTCAAAGATAGGTCAAGAATCCATTGACAAGAGCCCTTTGGCCCTTCCTCCCAGGAGGACTATACCATCATATGCAGGGTGTCCATATAATTTATGGTCTGAAACAGGATACTTCTAAAAGCAAAAAGCACCACAAATGATTGGGTCAAAATAATGAAAATAAACTGGCTGACTGATCAACCAGAAGGAACACGGCAGTAAATTGGGAGGGTCAGACTTTTAGATAACACAGTTTGATAATGTTTTTGAAATCCTAGGTCTAAAATGGCTCTGGGAGTTAAAATCAACTTTTAATGACTAATGTCTAAGGCAAGATGTGGGGAGATTCTAAAGTTACTTGTTCAATAAATATTTATTGAGTGCCTTCTGGTTACAGATACTGTGCTACACTTTGTGGAAGAATAAAACAATGAATCAAAAATAATCTATAGCCTCAAATCATATGGAGGCTTAGCAGGGAGGAGAAAGAGAAATAACCACAAAATAAATTAGAAAGTGAGATAAATGTGAAAAGAGAGCTGGAGATTCAGAAGTCCAAGAATGGTCAGGAGACAAAGGTCATCTCAGGAGACAAAGGTCATCTTTAGCTCCAGAAATCACATAAGTCTTCAGTCTCTCTCCCTATTAAAGCTCAGTAACTCTTATCATTGATTTCTTAGTGATTTTAAAAGTCAGCTCTTCACTAATGGCATAAATAACATCTATTTAAATTGAAACTCTATCGCCAGGAATACTCTCATCCATCTTAAAAGAAAGGAACATGAAATGGTTTACTACAGGTATAAACTCGATGGAAAAGATGAGACTCACAAGATGGATGAAACTCACAAAGGAACCATAAAGGAATCTGATACTCTTTAAATGAGAGAACTTTAATGTATAATAACTGAAAATATATCCACCAGAGAAAATGTAATAAATGTTTGTTTTTAACTTTGCACCTTGTAAAGACCATGGCTTTTGTAAAAACATTCATCTAAAAACATGAAAATGTTCAAATGCAAAGGATTAGGATAAGCAGACAAGCAGGACTGTGCTGTAGTTTTCACTGGAATTACAGAAGTACAATTTAGTTTCATGAATTAATTTCTTTGACATATTTGTGACAACTTTATTTCTAAGACTTTGTGAAGTTTTTTTCTCTTTTGGAGGTGGGGAGATGGAGATGGTATATCTTACTATGAAGTAGGTAAGTCTACTCATTAATTCAGACACTGAGCCAAATGTTTATAGACATCTCTAAAAGCACAGAATCCTTATCTTTCATATTGTGATCAATATAAAAATCAGATTTCTGAATTCCATGATCAATAGTCTATTGTTTGTTTGTTTTTTTTTTTTTTGGTAATTGGACCAATAGTTTGAAAATGTATACAGAGAAAATCCCTGCTGAGGAAATTGTTTAAAGTAATCATAAAAATCTGTGAACCAACATAATCATCAATAACATTTAGTATCTCCTGTCAAAAAACTAAAGCCTCATATTAGTTATTTTTATAACTGTCTAAGGAGCACCAAACAAATTCATCTTCCCCATTTCACAGATAGAAGGATATTATATCTATTTATCTAAGACTATGTCATGAGGTAGTAAATGCTCAGGAATAGCAGCTCGCATATTTATCTAAATTATTTAAGTAATAGAAGAAAAATGTCATTTGCATAAGACACAGTGACATAGACCATGTTAGATCACTTTTAATATTTTAAAGAATTCTCCTCACTTAAACTAAATCCTGCATTTCATTTTTAATGTTTATAGCAAAAGCAATTCCTAACTGCTGCTGCTGCTGCTGCTGCTAAGTCACTTCAGTCGTGTCCGACTCTGTGCGACCTCATAGACGGCAGCCCACCAGATTCCCCCGTCCCTGGGATTCTCCAGGCAAGAACACTGGAGTGGGTTGCCATTTCCTTCTCCAGTGCATGAAAATGAAAAGTGAAAGTGAAGTCACTCAGTCCTGTCTGACTCTTAGCGACCCCATGGACTGCAGCCTACCAGGCTCCTCCATCCATGGGATTCTCCAGGCAAGAGTACTGGAGTGGGGTGCCATTGCCTTTTCCGAATTCCTAACTACTGCATATATATTTAAACTTAATTTTGAGTAGGCCTCACCAACTCAATGGACATGAGTTTGAGTCAACTCCGGGAGTTGACGATGGACAGGGAAGCATGGCATGCTGCAGTCCATGGGGTGGCAAAGAGTCGGACACAACTGAGCAACTAAACTGAACTGAACTGAGCATGCAGAAGGAAAACGGAATTTCTGCTCTACTGCTAAAGGTTCACTGAATTCCCCATTTCCCTCAATCTAGACAGCTTATATTTGGATGACTCTCGCATTTTTTTTTTTTTTTTTTTTTTTTACTCATTACCTGCATGTTGACGTATGATGGCCGTGGGGCAAGCCGGGCCCTTTCATTGTTCTGTTGGGCGGCCCTCTCGGCAGCGCGCTCACTCCCCGGAGCCTTCTTGTCAGCCAGTGGGCTTTCTGCAGCACTCAGTTCAGGATCTGAGAGGAGCCTGTCAGTGCTGCTGTGAAAGAAAGAGTCTGGAATTGCACATGCCACTGTTACACTCACATGTACCACACCTTTGCCAGGGGCCACGTTTATTACTACTTAGGTTTACCATGTCCACCGTTTACAGGTATTATCTCATGCAATCCTCAGAGCACTGCCATGAGGTAGGCAGTATTACTGTCCCCATTTTTCACATGGGGGAAGCACCTTATCCAAGGTCCCGCCTCTGGTAAATGGTAGAGACGGGATACGAACGCAGATTTGCTGACTCTCAACATGGTGTTGAAACTATTTGAAGATATATATTCACGCAAAGTAAATATGTATATATGACATTCTGTATATGGTACATATGGAATAGGAATACAGACCAGATTTCTAATTTATAGACATCAAGGAGCGATCTCTGACCCATGCTTACCTAATCTGAACAAACTGAGTCAGTCTGAAAGCATGCAGATAACCCATTTCATCTGTGTGCAATACACATGATGTTGCTACAGATCTGCTGTGATAAAGGCAGCAGATAAATAAATGTTTAGTATCTGTTCAGGGTGCAGGGAAAGAACACCTCATGAAAGTGCTTCTTAAAACGAGGGAGAGTTATCTGAATTATAAGAATTTATAGTGCCCTAGACATGCACCTCAAGCTTAACTCCAACTGAAGGTTAAGCTCAAGTAAAACAGAAATAACAAACAGTATTAGTCAAAGAGCTGATCTGTTCACACATTTTTTTTTGTATCATTCACTATTTAGTTATACCAGGGGAATTCAGAGGAATTTAGTAAAGGCTATTAGAACACAACAGGAAGAGTAAAGAGCTTTGTTTGTTTGACAAAAGTTCACAGAGGCCTCACACGGGCTTGTGACCTGGAATTGAAAGGGCATCTGCAGGTTCACCATCGAACAGCAGCAACTCAGAGGAACAGCGTAAGCGAAGGCAAGGGAGTATGCAGTGCACATCACTGCCAGTTTTAAAGCCAGAATTATTTCTCTAACCTAACATTATTCCTCTAAGAAAGAAAGAAAGAAAGGGAAGTCGTTCAGTTATGTCCAACTCTTTGCAATCCCTTGGACTGTAGCCTACCAGGGTCCTCTGTCTATGGGATTTTCCAGGCAAGAATACTGGAGTGGGTTGCCATTTCCTTCTCCAGGGGATCTTCCCAACCCAGGGATTGAACCCTGGTCTCCCACATTACGGGCAGATGCTTTACCATCCGAGCCACCAGGGAAGCCCCCTGTAACAAATAATGTTAATTTGGCATATTAGTACCATGTCAAGAAAAATACAGATAAAGCAGATTTGGACAAAATGGGAACAATGATAATTAATCAAAGACTTTATAAAAGTAGAACAGATTTTTCTTTTCATGAAAGCAAAACAGATTTTGCTGAGGAATGGAGGAAGTAAGAATAGAATTATTATTTAACACATTCTAAATCAACCATGCTTCAATAAAAAAATTTAATTTAAAAAATACATGTGTTATATTTGCCTAGAGACACTCTATTCTGTAAGAATATAAAAGACAGTAGAGAAAATTGGGTGGATGAAATGGATGAGAGCAAAACTTTTCAATGTGGAAGCATTCCACTGTTTTGCATTTTTAAAACATGAACAGACTGCCTATTTGAAAAAATAAATGGAAAAAGAAAGTAAAGATAACACATGTGTTATCCTTAACAGTGCTATGGCAAGGGAGAACTATATTTAATTTAAGTGAAAGAAATGAAAAGTCGTTCAGTCATGTCAAACTCTTTGCGACCCCATGGACTGTATATTCTCCAGGCCAGAATACTGGAGTGGGTAGCCTTTCCCTTCTCCTAGGGATCTTCCCAACCCAGGGATTGAACCCAGGTCTCCCACATTGCAGGGGGATTCTTTACCAGCTGAGCCACAAGGGAAGCCCAACAATACTGGAGTGGGTAGCCTATTCCTTCTCCAATGGATCTTCCCGACCCAGGAATCAAACCAGGGTCTCCTGCATTGCAGCCGGATTCTTTACCAGCTGAGCCATCAGGGAAGCCCATATTTATATTTAATATAAAACAGGTATTATATTCACAGTGTTTGTAATAAGTAAATTCATGATACTACCATGTACTTATTATCAAAGTGAACAATTAACTAACTTGGAACAGGGAGCCATAGTTTAAGTTGGAAATTCAAAGCCAAATGAAGGAGAATTCACACTGAGAAAATTTCTTACAGCAAAAATTTTCAAAGAGTTAAAATCGCCGTGCTGATTACCAAAAAGCAGAGAGAACGTTCACGTTTCAGAGCAAAATAGGTGGTTTAAAGGCTCCACATATAAAACCAACCAGCTAAAAGAAGGGCAGGGAAACAAAGAAGATTTACAGAGACAACAGGCCCAAAATGGAGCCACTTGTGCTAAATCCAACATCAACAAACCAAAGCTTTCCAGCCGAACTGCAGTTTCAGCCTCTCCTGGTGATACAGTGTTAACAGTCTTATCTGGAATTTCCTGGCCAACACTTGTGAGGTAATCTGCCAGAGAGACCCCTGGCTTCTCTCAAAGGAAGATCAGTTCAGTTCAGTCACTCAGTCATGTCTGACTCTTTGCAACCACATGGACTGCTGCACGCCACGCCTCCCTGTCCATCACCAACTCCTGGAGCTTGCTCAAACTCATGTCCATCATTTCAGCGATGACAGGGGGATCCTCTGTCATCCCCTTCTCCTTCTGCCTTCAATCTTTCCCGGCATCAGGGTCTTTTCCAATGAGTAAGTTCTTCACATCAGGTGGCCGAAGTACTGGAATTTCAGCTTCTGCATCAGTCCTTCCAATGAATATTCAGGACTCATTTCATTTAGGATGGGCTGGTTGGATCTCCTTGCAGTCCAAGGACTTGCAGTCCAAGTCGTCTCCAACACCACAGTTCAAAAGCATCAATTCTTCGGCCCTCAACTTTGTTTACAGTCCAACTCTCACATCCATACATGACTACAGGAAAAACCATAGCTTTGATGAGATGGACCTGTCAGCAAAGTAACGTCTCCTCTTTTTAATATGCTGTCTAGGTTGGTCATAGCTTTTCTTCCAAGGAGCAAGCATCTTTTAATCTCATGGCTGCAGTCACCATCTGCAGTGATTTTGGAGCCCCCCAAAATAAAGTCTCTCACTGTTTCCAATGTTTCCCCATCTATTTGCCATGAAGTGATGGGACCAGATGCCATGATCTTATTTTTTCAATGTTGAGTTTTAAGCCAGCGTTTTCACTCTCTTCTTTTACTTTCATCAAGAGGCTCTTTAGTTCCTCTTCACTTTCTGCCATAGGGTGATATTATCTGCATATCTGAGGTTATTGATATTTCTCCTGGTAATCTTGACTCCAGCTTGTGCTTCATCCAGCCTGGCATTTCACATGATGTACTCTGCATATAAGTTAAATAAGCAAGGTGACAATATACAGCCTTGACATACTCCTTTCCCAATTTGGAACCAGTCTGTTTCATATCCAGTTCTGTTGCTTCTTGACCTGCATACAGATTTCTCAGGAGGCAGGTCAGGTGGTATGGTATACCCATCTCTTGAAGAAGTTTCCACAGTTTGTTGTGATCCACACAATCCCATGGACAGAGGAGTCTGACAGGCTACAGTCCATGGGGTCGCAAGAGTCAGACACAATAACTAAACCACCACCACACGGTCAAAGGCTTTGGTGTAATTAATACAGTAGAAATATATGTTTTTCTGGAACTCTCTTGCTTTTTTGATGATCCAGTGGATGTTGGCAATTTGATCTCTGGTTCCTCTGCCTTGTCTAAATCCAGCTTGAACATCTGGAAGTACATGGTTCAAGTACTGTTAAAGCCTGGCTTGGAGAATTTTGAGCATTACTTTGCTAGCGTGTGAGATGAGTGCAATTGTGCAATAGTTTGAACATTCTTTGGCATTGCCTTTCTTTGGTATTGGAATGAAAACTGACCTTTTTCAGTCCTGTGGCCACTGCTGAGTTTTCCAATTTGCTGGCATACTGAGTGCAGCACTTTCACAGCATCGCCTTTTAGGATTTGAAATAGCTCAGTTGGAATTCCATCACCTCCACTAGCTTTATTCGTAGTGATGCTTCCTAAGGCCCACTTGATTTCACAGGAAGGTGACCTTGCCTGAAATAATCCTTTCTTTTGTGGAAGACTTCCTTGTCCCTCCTTTTGGCTGCTTTACAAATGTTTTCTACAGAATTTTTGGAGCTTCTTTCTATTTACTAGATGGGATGCTGCTGATTCATGAATCGTTGAATAAAGAAAATTTGATCTTTAAACTGAGTTTACTTTTAGTTTTCTTTTCTTTTTTTAACAGGTTTGATTGCCGTAATAAGACTAAAGGAGACTACCAGTAACTTTGGGCATGAGACATGGATGTGGTACCTGCAAATCCTTTTCAGTTCTCTCTCTCTCTCTCTCTTTCTGAGGTCTGTAGGTAAGTTCCTTTCAGTTCTGAGCTCTGCTCTCTTTGCACTGAGCTCCCAATCTAAGGGCTTCCCAGTACAGGGCAAGTCAGCTGAATCTGGCAGATGGCTCTGCCTGGAGCTCAAGCCCCTACCCTTTACTTCAGACCATGACAGTCAATTAATTGGTAGAAACCCCCAGGCCTTGATTCTGTCCCCAGATCCATGTGGGAACTATATATGTGGAGCCCCTAGTCCTCAGTCCCCGTTTGTTGAGGTCTGCTGGTTCAGGTCTTTCCCCAGGCCAGGGTCCCATGGCAGGAATTGTTGGGGTGCACACAGGGCCTTTAAATGGCTGGGACACAGAAGAATCTTTTGGTTACTGCTGATTTAAGTTGTATGTGTTTGTTCATCTTGTTTTGTACAAGCTACTGCTATTAGGAATCTCTGTGGCCAAAAATTTGCAAAAATTAGTGGGCAAGAGTGAAGCCTTTAAAAGCTGATAAAGTACTCTCCACCTAACTCAAGGACTCCCGAGTTCAAATAAGCTGGTCACATAAGCTGTCTAGGTTAGCTTGACACCAGTTCATCCACCACCCTCAAGAAGATTTCCATGCAACAAGGCTCACTGTAAAATACCACACAACCCCTAGGCCCACCGCACATATTAATATGGCCCCCCCAAACCCAAAAAGGCTTAGCTGAAACAAACGGGATCCTTAATATCCAAAGAGTTAAGCACTCTACCTCCTGGTACGCTTGCTGATTTTACATCTAAGAACCATGGCCCTGGAAGCTGTAACTATCTATAAAAATGTCAAAGTGTTACTAAAGACAACCTGTAATTAGAATGGCCATTATGAGGAAGGTTCCAATTATATAAGATCATTTAAGAACTGCACTTAAAAGCAAGAGCTTTCCTGCCCCACTCCCCCCACAAAAAAAAAAAAGAAGGGGGGAAGGATACCTATTTTAATTGACATGCGGAATGCTCCAAAAGGCTTGAAAATTCCAAAATAGCTTCACTGAAAGATTCATTGCAAAAAGGCTAATGAAAAATTAAAGGTACGCAAGAGGTACCTAAAACAAGAGATAATATGACTGACTATCTGCTACTGCTCTCCTCTATACTTTTTTTTTTTTTTGCCATGTCATGCTGCTTGTGGGATCTTAGTTCCCCAACCAGGGATCAAACTGTGCCCCAGCAGTGGAAGCGCAGAGTCCTCACCACTGGACCTCCAGGAACTCCCTATCCTCTTTGAGTACTCATTCTAGTAATCCTGTCTGAACTGTCTTTCCACTCTGAAGAGACTGCAAGACCACAACAAAAGTCCACCATGTTAGTGGTCGTGGGGCTTCTCGTCATGAAGCCCTTCTGTGTTCCCGGTTTCTTATATGTAGGGAACAGGCTCTGGCCTGTATGCTCTTCCCTGAGTTCCAAAGGGCAGATGTGAACAGTTGCTAATCAGGGGAGGAAGGGGATTCAGAGGCAGGCGCAGCCGAGAAACAATACTGTGGCCTTGGGGCAGGGTCCTGGCTCCACCTCAATCTGATACACTTAAGGACATCTATCAGTTCTTCTAGGGAACGAAAACCCTCAACAAACGCAAGACAAACTACTTGATGAAGCAGTCCTCATTTCAGGGGGAAACTTGTGGTTTGAGAGCCTTGACCAGAGAAGCTGGTTAGGTTAGGAAGCTCCTCAGGTTAGGAGACCACCTGAGGCGTTAAAGGAATGGAGGCCTGCACACACCCTGATCCTTATCAGCAACCTGCCCTACAACTATTACTGTAAAACTCCTCACTAAACCCTCCCATGTTGGGACAGTTTTCCAGGGCACAAGCCTGAAGTGTCCTCTTTTGCCTGGCAAAGTAATAAAGCTATTCTTTTCTGCTTCACCCCAGCATCACTCTGAGATTCAATTCAGCCCTGGTGCACAGAGGGAGAGTTTTCAGCATCAGTAGACATCCTCATAGGAGGGTCTCTGTATGGGCCTTTCCCCAAAATAGATGAGATTCTGAGGGATTTTCTGGTAAACTGCTACATTATTCCCTTGAATAGCTAAGGGAAATTAAATAGAAATGAATGAAAAACTCTGCCAAATTCTGACAGACACTGGAGCTAACCTTCTATTTTAAACCCTCCTTGGAGCCCACAGATGAGATTCTCAAAAAACTGGCAGAAGTCAGCTAAGGGTGAGAATTCTTACCAGAGCCAGCACTCCTGGATCTGTGTGTGTAGTACCCAATAAAGAAAGGAAAATAAAATAATTTTTGCACTCTGGTTTGGAATAGCTTTTAAGTCCAAGGGGTTGTTCACCGCTGCCAGAAATATTTACTGTTTGTCTATACTGAAAACTGACGAGAGTTAAAAGTTTGTTTTTTTTTAAGCAAGAGAAGACTCTACACATGGACATCACCAGATGGTCGACACTGAAATCAGACTGATTATATTCTTTGCAGCCAAAGATGGAGAAGCTCTATACAGTCAGCAAAAACAAGACCGGGAGCTGACTGTGGCTCAGATCATGAGCTACTTATTGCGAAATTCAGACTGAAATTGAAGAAAGTGGAGAAAATCACTAGACCATTCAGGTATGACCTAAATCAAATCCCTTATGATTATACAGTGGAAGTGAGAAACAGATTTAAGGGACTAGATCTGATAGACAGAGTGCCTGAAGAACTATGGATGGAGGTTTGTGACACTGTACAGGAGACAGGGATCAAGACCATCCCCATGGAAAAGAAATGCAAAAAAGCAAAATGGCTGTCTGAGGAGGCCTTACAAATAGCTGTGAGAAGGGAAGCAAAAAGCAGAGGAGAAAGGAAAGATATACACATTTGAATGCAAAGTTACAAAGAATAGCAAAGAAAGATAAGAAAGCCTTCCTCAGCGATCAATGCAAAGAAATAGAGGAAAACAATAGAATGGGGAAGACTAGATCTCTTCAAGAAAATCAGAGATGTCAAGGGAACATTTCATGCAAAGATGGGTTTAATAAAGGACAGAAATGGTAGGGACCTAACAGAAGCAGAAGATATTAAGAAGATACAAAGAAGAACTGTACAAAAAAGATAATCATAATGGTGTGTGATCACTCACCTAGAGCCAGACATCCTGGAATGTGAAGTCAAGTGGGCCTTAGGAAGCATCACTACGAACAAAGCTAGTGGAGGTGATGGAATTCCAGTTGAGCTCTTTCAAATCCTAAAAGATGATGCTGTGAAAGTGCTACACTCAATATGAAAGCAAATTTGGAAAACTCAGCAGTGGCCACAGGACTGGAAAAGGTCAGTTTTCATTCCAATACCAAAGAGAGGCAATGCCAAAGAATGCTCAAACTACCACACAATTGCATTCATCTCACACGCTAGTAAAGTAATGCTCAAAATTCTCCAAGCCAGGCTTCAGTAATACATGAACCGTGAACTTTCAGATGTTCAAGCTGGTTTTAGACAAGGCAGAGGAACCAGAGATCAAATTCCCAACATCCGCTGGATCATCAAAAAACCAAGAGAGTTCCAGAAAAACATCTACTTCTGCTTTATTGACTATGCCAAAGCCTTTGACTGTGTAGATCACAATAAACTGTGGAAAATTCTGAAAGAGATGGGAATACCAGACCACCTGAGCTGCCTCTTGAGAAACCTATATGCAGGTCAGGAAGCAACAGTTAGAACTGGATATGGAACAACAGACTGGTTCCAAATAGGAAAAGAGTACATCAAGGCTGTATATTGTCACCCTGCTTATTTAACTTATATGCAGAGTACATCATGAGAAACGCTGGACTGGAAGAAGCTGGGCTGGAAGATTTCCAGGAGAATATCAATAACCTCAGATATGCAGATGACACCACCCTGATGGCAGAAAGTGAAGAAGAACTAAAGAGCCTATTGATGAAAGTGAAAGAGGAGAGTGAAAAAGTTGGCTTAAAGCTCAACATTCAGAAAATGAAGATCATGGCATCTGGTCCCATCACTTCATGGCAAATAGATGGGGCAACAGTGGAAACAGTGGCTTACTTTATTTTTCTGGGCTCCAAAATCACTGCAGATGGTGATTGCAGCCATGACATTAAAAGACGCTTTCCCCTTGGAAGAAATGTTATGACCCACCTAGACAACATATTAAAAAGCAGAAACGTCTGTCTAGTCAAGGCTATGGTTTTTCCAGTGGTCATGTATCGATGTGAGAGTTGGACTATAAATAAAGCTGAGTGCTGAAGAATTGATGCTTTTGAACTGTGGTGTTGGAGAAGACTCTTGAGAGTCCCTTGGACTGCATGAGATCCAACCAGTCCATCCTAAAGGAGATCAGTCCTGGGTGTTCATTGGAGGGACTGATGTTGAAGCTGAAACTCCAATATTTTGGTCACCTGATGCAAAGAGCTGACTCATTTGAAAAGACCCTGATGCTGGAAAAGATTGAGGGCAGGAGGAGAAGGGGACAACAGAGGATGAGATGGTTGAATGGCATCACCGACTCAATGGACATGAGTTTGGGTGGACTCCAGTAGTTGGTGATGGACAGGGAGGCCTGGCGTGCTGCGGTTCTTTGGGTCACAAAGAGTCGGACACAACTGAGTGACTGAACTGAAGGTAACCTGTAATCAGAAGTTGG
>NW_011494878.1:1333616-1360185 GCF_000754665.1 Bison bison bison | reverse complement strand
TCAGAAGTTGGTCAAAAATTGGAAGCTGATATTCAAAAGCTGATGGGAGTTTTTTTTAACACCTCTTCTCTTAAGCAAAATGAAACTACCTATGCACCCAGAGGGAAAGAAAAATGCTCTAAAGCCTTTGTGAAAGGATGCACTAAAATATTCAAAGGCAAACAGCTCTAAATCCAGAACACAGAAATCTTTTGATTTCCATCTTAGTTAGAAATCTTCTCCCTGATATATATATTTTTTTTAAAGCAAATTAAGTATAATGTAGTTGGATGGGTAGCTCAAACTATAATGTCACTTAGGCTGCAATCCAATTTGGGGAAAAATTAAGAACAACTCTTTTTCCTTATCTTAGAAACCTTTGCAAAACTAGGAACTTACTCACTATAACATCTCTTTCTTTTATCAGTCCTAAAACCTCCCCTATTTATCTCAAAAGTATTGTAGAAATTCTGGCCTTAGGAAGCCAAAGTCCTTGGAGGATATTTTATTCTTTCCCTGTACCTCTGAGATGCAAATGTTGCATTAAAAACTTCTGGGATCATTTCATTCTTTTTAATGCTGAGTAATACTGTATATGTGTATTACATCTTCTTTATCTGTCTATGGGCATTTAGTTTGCTTCCATATCCTGACTTGTAAACAATGCTGCAGTGAACACTGGGGTACACGTATCCTTCCAGATCGTGTTTTTCTCTGGACGCATGCCCAGGAGTGGGATTGCAGGGTCACATGGCAGCTCTATTTTTGGTTTTTAAGGAACCTCCATGCTGTTCTCCACAGTGGCTGAACCAGTTTGCATTCCCTCCTACGGTCCCTTCTCTCCACAGCCTCTCCAGCATTTGTTGTCTGTGGATTTTTTGATGATAGCCATTCTGACCTGTGAGGTGACTTCTCACTCTAGTTTTGATTTGCATTTTTCTAATAACTAGCGATGCTGAGCATCTTTTCATGTGCCTGTTGGCCGTCTGTATGTCCTCCTTGAAGAAATGTCTATGCAGGTCTTTTGCCCATTTTCTGAGGGGGGAGCAACGTGGATGGACCTAGAGGGTGTCATACTGAGTAAAGCAGACAGACAAGGAGAAATATCGTATGACGTCCCTTATATGTGGAATCTAAAAAAAAAAAATGATACAAATGAACTAAATTGAACTTATGGTTGCTAGGGGAAGGGATAGTTAGGGAGTTTGGGACTGACATGTACACACTGCCACATTCAAAACGGATAACCAACAAGGACCTCCTGTTCAGCACATGGAGCTCGTAATGTTCTGCAGCAGCCTGGATGGGAGGGGGCTTGGGGGAGAATGAATACGTGTATACATATGGCTGAATCCCTTCACTGTTGACCTGAAAGCACCACTACACTGTCAATCGGCTATGCATGCACATGTAGTCACTTCAGTCACGTCTGACCCTGTGACCCCACTGACTGTAGCCCACCTCTGTCCATGGGATTCTCCAGGCAAGAATACTGGAGTGAGTTGCCGTGCCTTCCTTCTGGGGATCTTCCTGACCCAGGGATCAAACCTGCATCTCTTGTGTCTACCTCCACTGGCAGGTGGGTTCTTTACCACTAGCAACACCTAGGAAGCCCATTAATCAGCTATACCCAATATAAAATAAAAAGTTTAAAGTTTGAAAAAAAAACATAAAATTGATAACCCCCAGAATGCTTCTGGGAGTTAATTCCCATCAAAAGATGAACAAAAGGGAAAGATCATTTGAAACATAGGTGGGCAAAAAAAATGTTAAGTGTCTTCCCCACCAATGCAGTAAAAAACTTCACCCTTTTGAGCAAACTTATTTCACTTACCATAAAACAACTTAAATCCAATATTTTTTATGACTAGTGAAATTTTGTATTATTGTACTTGATTCACAGCAGTAATTTAAAAGTGGAACCCGAAAGGTCTCTGTCAATTCATGTGTGTCTATATATGTGCTGAGGGCTTCCCAGGTGGCTCGGTGGTAAAGAATCTGCCTATCAGTGCAGGAGATGTGGGTCTGATCTCTGAGTTGGGAAGATGCCCTGGAGAAAGAAATGGCAACCCACTCCAGTATTCCTGCCTGGGAAACCCCATGGACAGAGGAACCCGGTGGGCTATAAAAGAATAACAGAAGAGTTAGACACAACTTATCAACTAAACAACAGTGTATGTGTTAGAGATGTTCTGAATTTTCCGCCTACAGATGGTACTGCCAAAATTAATTTGTAAAAAAGCTCTATTGAAGTGGCTTTAAGAGAGTAAATGCTTACATAAATCAAGTAAATTGAATCCAGTAGTCCCCTTTAATCTGTGGTTTCAATTTCCATGGTTTTAGGTCCCTACCATCAACCTCAGCCTGAAAATATTAGAAGAAAATTTTCAAAAATAAGTCATAAATTTTACATTGTTTGCTGTTCTGAATAGTGGGATGAAATTTCTTGCCACCTCACTCTGCTCCATCCTGGGATTCCCCAACCATAAACAGTGTCATGGCTCCGCGATCCAGGGTCATGCTCCTTCTCCTGACGTATCATCAGAAACTCAATAACAGCCTAACACTACATCACAACGCCTACATCACTCGCCTCACTTCACTTCCTCACAGGCGTTCCGTCATCTCACATCATCACAAGACGACGGGTGAGTATAGTACAATTAGATGTTTAAAGACAGAGATCAAATGAGAGAGAGACCACATTCACATAACTCGTGTTGTTGCAAGTGTTTGTTAGTTTTTGTTAATCTCTAACTGTACCTAATTTATCAATTAAATTTTATCATAGTTATATACGCATAGAAAAAACAGAGAATATGTGGAATTCAGGACTATCCATGGTTTCAAGCATCCATTGCAAGTCTTGAAGCATATCCCCTAAAGATAAAAGGGGATTACTGCAAATGTAAATGATTAAAAGTTTTTCAATAAATTTGTAAAATAGTTTCTCTAAAATATTATTTGTAACCTAAAACCTTAAAGTTTTGCTAAATTAAATGATGGGTAGTCACTAAATATCCAGATCCTTTTCAAATCAGATAAAACACTAAGATTTAGCATTCCATTTGCCATGGGATGCTGCTGATTCATGAACTGTTGAATAAAATCAATTTGATCTTTAAATTTACTTAGTTGAATTTTGTTTTATAATAAAGGTGAAGGTTACCAGATACTATTTCTTAATAAAAATTTTCCAAGTAAAAACAGAAGGTAATTATAAAAAGAAATGAAAAAAAAAAACACAAATACCAAATGCACTTAAACCAAAGAGCACTAACTAGTCAGTTTAACATATATCCAACCTGTTACATGCTTTCTTTTAAAGGATCAAGAGCTTCAAAATCAAGATACATACTGTAAGTGTGAGTTTTTCGTGCCTTGCAATAGTTCTACTGTCTGCCTCTTGGCACAGGCAACTTTGGAGGGACCCATCATCTGTTTCAAGTCACCAGCATTTCCAGAATGCGAAGGACTTCGAGGCATGCCTACTTCAACAAAAGCATCATTACAACCTGTAGAGAACAAGGAAAAAAAAGTAAAAATCCAGGGGACTTCCCTGGGAGTCCACTGGTTAAGACTTTGCCTTCCAATACAGGGGGTAAAAGGGTTTAGTCCCTGCTCGGAAAGCTAAGATCTCACATGCCTCGCAGCCAAAAGACCAAAATATGAAACAGAGCAGTACTGTAAACAAATACAATAAAGACTTAAAAATGGTCCACATCAAAAAAAGGAAAAAAAATCAAAATATCACCTTACTATCAACAATCACCTGCAATAGAAATTAATCCGATTCTGACTCTATGGAGACACAGCATTAACAGCTTTCAGCTACAGAGATGATACCTTAAATTAAGGCTATCTTAAAACTGCAAGATGAAATCTGAAAAGTAGACCCTCTTATTTTTTTAAAGATTGATAGAAATATATGGCAAAAACCACCACAATATTATAAAGTCTAAAAATTAGCCTCCAATTAAAATTTAAAAAAAAATAAAAGCAGGAACACAAATTACGGGTTACTTTGGGAAAAAAAAGATTAAAAAAAAAAGAAATACTCTACTTGGAAAAAAATTACACAGCAAATTAATGCTTTCCTGCTGCACAATTACAATCACTTTAATTTAGGAAGTTCCAATGGAATGGGAAAGTGCTCTTTCACCATGTTCTTTGGAACTTTGTTCAAGATACTGTCCTCCTGCATCCTTGAGGCAGGATGAGTCATAACTAGTCAGCAAAACCAACTCAAAAATCACTGCATAGACTTTTACGATCCCTTTATCCAATCAACAGAGCAGGCTGAAGTTCAGAAGGAAAGATACCTTCCGTGGGGTTTGATTTGGGAGATGTCTGCTCAGATCCAGCTGTCTGCCGGGATGGATCACCGTGATTCGCACTCAGCACTTTTTCTCCAAGTGATGAAGTGGATATTGCACCATATTTTAAACTTGGAGACTGAAATAACAGTAGAAAATAGCACAGAGATATGATCACAATCCTAAAATTCATTTCAGGTAAAAGTTTAAATATGTTACCAGTGGTTTATCCCTTATGAACAGCATAAGTCACAAGCTTCTTGCTGAAGGGCATTACCTGTGTGTGTCCGTTTAAAGCAGCGGAGATTTTTTTGCCTTCTGCCTGCATAGTGTTGATATGGACATCAACAGGCGTCAAGCCAGGAGGGGGAGACGGAGCTGTGTGCCCATAAGTGGGTACTCCAGACAACAAAATATTGGTTAACGTGGCTTGGGCAGTGGATGGAATCATAAGGTGTGGTATAGCAGAAAAACCTACAACAGGATTTCACGAAGACAGGTATTAGACACGAAGCAACTCAGAATCAAGAAGCACTGTTTTGTTATTTCAAGTAACAACAAAAAAGTTACTTTTGTTGCTGTCAATGCTGAAGAAAATTCAATTCTGATACCTCCATTAATAGGTTTAACACATTACTATAAAAACATATGAGTATTAGAATGGAACAACATTTTAGAGAGTATTTAATCTAAGCTCTTCATTGTACAGACAAGGAAACTATTAACAGCTAGACTTTGCAAGTGCATTTGACTATTAAGCAAATTTTTCAGACATTCTAGAATCTGCATTTCCTAATTACTAGGTCAGTGACCCGTAGGTGTTTCTGCCATTGCTCTGTGTGCATCATGCTATTTTTCCTGATCTGCTTGTCACATCTGAAGATTACATATTACTTTTATGAAAAACTCACTGTTTAATTATGCTTCATTTTAACTGATTGACACTTTGGAGAATTTTTTGGCTGCAGTATGCTCTGAGCCATAATTTTTCCCTGAGGAAATGGAACCACTAGTAAATTTTACTTAAAAACCAATAATACCTAAGAATACACACCTTCGATTGTACTTAAATACTACTGACCTGTGGCACTCGATGTATTACCAAGTGGAGGTGCCCACAACGTGGGGCTGGGGGTGCCAGAACTCGGACTTTGCAAAGGGCTGACTGAGCTATTCAGAGCATTTAAGAGTGAGTTTGGGGTTGCCGAAGTGTTGAGAGATAAGGTGGTGGGTCCCAAAAGACCTGAAAAGATAAATATAAAGTCAATCACATAAATTCAAGATTGTAATATACAGACGGCATCGATATCGCCGTTAGGAACGCACGTTCATAGAATCTGATGTTTTCCAGTCATAAGGTATGAGTGACAGATTACCTTCTTTCAAATATTCACATGAAATACTGCATGATACACAGCTCCAACACTGGATCCTGTTTGTCCACAAACAGATCCAGAAACGGAAGGACAGGGGAGCTCAGACCAGGATAGACCCCAGGGCCTGGAGCACCACCGGCTGCTTTGCATGAATGAAATTGTGCTCAAGTGGTAACCCAATTTTAATTTCTCTGCGCAACTCACATGTCATCTGCTTTAAAAAAAAAAAAAAAACACCTCTTTCTAAACCACTTACAATTAGCAGTGAATTGGGAAATGTTTTCCTGCAACAGGACAGCTTCCTTTGGTTCATCTGCAGAGAGGCTGGCCTCCCTGAAAAAGCTTTCATACCACGTTTGAAAGAAGAGCTCAGTTCCTGCCAAAGTGCCTGACTGGCATTTCCTGACTTACAAGCAGTGCTGTATTCTTACAACTCTGTTCATCATCTCCAGTGGAAGGGACAGCTTTAGGAGATTACAGGCCAAGGGGGAAATTTTGTCTTTACTTCTAATGGTGTCTGGGCTACTTGGAAACTTCATCATATTATAACCACATTACGTCTTTAAAAAGCTAGAATAGCTACTACAAAATTTAAAGACTGCTGAGAGATTTTTGTTAGGGCTTCCCAGGTGGCTCATGGATAAAGAATCCACCTGCCAATTCAGGAGACGCAGAAGATGTGGGTTCGATCCCTGGGTCGGAAGAACCCTTGGAAGAGGAAATGGCAACCCACTTCAGTATTCTTGCCGGGATAATCCCATGGATGGTGGAGCCTGGTAGGCTACAGTCCCTGGGGTCGCAAAGAGCTGGACATGATGGGAGTGACTGAGTACGCACGCACAAGAGTATTTTTTGTTTCAAATCAACACTGAGGGAGAATGATTTGTGAGGGTCAGTGCATTAACTTTTTATACACAAGCTACTTAAAATGTACAAAAAAGTAGTGAACCTAGAATAACTGTAATACAGCAATGAACTTTATCCAACAAAACAGGAATCTGTACATGAGACAGTTCATATCACACCATGACTATTAAATGGCTCACCCTGCTTTCTTAAAAAACTAAAGCACCAAGGTGATGTTTTCTTTCACCTTTCTCTTCTTTATCTCAGATACAAATGCAGGTCCATTCGCTTCCCGTGGTGGCTGCAGGTTTCCTTTGTGTCTGGACGAGGCAAAAGTCACCACTGGGAGTGCAGTTCCGCTTGCCTTCGCCTCCCCCTCTGCCCACCCCACATGCAGATGTGCAATTACTTTTTGTAAAGCAAACTGGATAATCTTTATCTCTAGGGACCGATGGCAATATTGCAAATGCAAGAAAGAACAAACACATAAATTATAGTCAGCCTGCTCACTTCACTCTCCATGGCATTCTTAATTTAGAAGAACAAACACAGCTACCGAAAATAAAACAGCCAGACCTTGATTATTTATGCAGAAATAAAAAGAATCTGGGTAACAGAAACCCAGAGAGTCTAACCAAAAAAAAAAAAAACAGATTGATCCGAGTTGTGTTGCTTTTCACCTGATCATAGGACCTAAAGAAGGAAAAAGGAGCCTCTAAAATGTAGCCCCAGACAGTAGAAAGAAAGGGAACCGGATAAGCAATCCTCTGGTGACGGAGAAGGGCTGTAATAATAAATTTTATACCTAGTCCAGTGAGTCCAAGGCCTGCAGAAGCTAAGATATCCAGGCTGGGACATGCCAGGCCGGCGGGGCACGACGCTGGGGACGGGCTGGTTGCTATGGAAACCCCACTGCTTTCAAGTCCGAGGAGACATTTCCTTGCTTCATACATATTTAAGGCATTTCGCTCAACACTTTTCACAATCACAGACTATGAAAACACATAATGAGAAAGAAAAAAGTGACACGCAAGTAGTCTACAATGAATTGGGGAAGGGGTGAGAAAACGAGTATGATAATAAGAATTCCACTCAGGGTATGGATTAATGCTGCCTTAAAGTCAACTGCAAATTCTAACCACTTATTTCCCAAGTTTACTCCTTTCAGTAAAAGCATAAAAGGTTAATTACCACTTACTCGGTGTGTCCTCCATCCCAGGCACTGTGATGGAAGCTGCACAAATACTCTAATTCCTGCAGAACCTTACGGGTGAAATTATTATTCGTGTTCAGGGAAGACCCAAAGTCACAGGGCAGATGCAGGGGGCGCTAGAGGAGCCTAGGCCCGGCTGTCCTACAGCCCATTCTTGCTTACATCCTCTTGTCTCTACATTAAGTCTCCCCCCATTTATCTCAGCTTTTAAAAATCAAATTTGTCACCACAGATAGACTGCACGGTAATGATCATTTACATTTGACATTTACAGTCTACCAGTTAACGGACCTGGAGGTACCACTCTTCCTCGCTGATGACGTATCTATGGCAAAGCTTATGGCGAAATAAATTCCCAAACAATAAATCTTTTTTTCCTCAATGGACTCATCTAGAGAATTGGAAATCTGAACCCATGAGGGAAAGCCTCCAATGGAAAAGAAAGAAAATGTGTGGCTGACAAAGCAGTTAAAGCAGTGGTCAGCCTGGAGGCCAGGGAGGCATGATTAAAAAGCTCTGGGATGCGGCGAGGTTTCAGAGCTCTCATTCACCATTTTCCCTGACCTCTGCTCACTTCTTGCTGAACTCCAGAACTCTTCCTGGGCCTGTCCATCTTCACATGCAAAGTCTCTTCTGTTTGCATCTTTTCATCCTAGTACTACTTACAGTGACTCTAGTCAACTCAAATACGAAGCTTCACAATACATAAAGTTAATGTCCTATTCTCTAATTTTAGACTCAATATAGCAAGCTCATTTAGAGTCAATCCTTCTTTTCCTTTAAAGTTTTCTTTGAGGAAGGCATGATTTTTTTTCTCATGTTGGACACTGACTACCACATTATTTGCATACACACACATATACAACAATACATATTTTTATATATGTGCCATATGCATATTTGATAAAATTCATAGTTTAGAAATTTTAAAGGCACGACTGTTTGGTGTTTTATCTACTATAATAAAAATATGTTATCATTTAGTATACATTGTTGTGTAACTTGTTTTTTTTTCACATTTTTAAAAATTTATTTTTAACTGAAGGATAATTGCTTCACAGTATTGGGTTGGTTTCTGCCAAACACCAACATGAGTCAGCCATAGGCATACTCATGTCCCCTCCCTCCTGCGCATCCCTCCCCACCTCCCTCCCCATTCCACCCTCTAGGTCATCGCAGAGCGCTGGTGTGAGTTCCCTGAGTCATACGGCAAATTCCCACTGCCTATTTTCCATATGGTAGTGTATGTTTCCATGTTACTCGCCCCACACGCCCCGCGCTCTCCTCCCTCCCCTCGGGCCATGCGCGTAAGCCTGTTCTCTGTGTCTGCATCTCCACTGCTGCTCTGCAAACACGTTCATCAGCACCATCTCTCTAGATTCCATATGTATGCATTAGTATGTGATATTTGTTTTCCTCTTTCTGACTTCCTTCTTCAACTTGCTTTTCTTTATTCAACACCACTCTTGTCGATTAACTTCTGATACAAAGGTTTCCTCAGCACGTATGACTAGAAACAGAATCACTGGTGGTAGAATATCAGTGTTTTTGTGATCAGATGATCACAAACTACTTTTAAAGTGCTTGGGCCAACTTACCCAGTTTAATGCAGGAACATTTCTCTTTCCTCATATCCCTACCAGCACTTAATATCATCAGACTTATCCCATTAAATTTTTGACAGCACATGTAATTACTGAAATTCTGCAACATCTTAAAAGAGAAGCTCCAAGAAAGCTGAACTAGGGACAGAAAGCGAATGGGCGGGCACCTATTCTTCAAACCTCCAGGCTAGCACAGTGGCTCACAAGTAGTAAATAAACCAAGCATTTTTAAAACTGCTTTGGATCTGTATACACATGTGGACATAACACAACATTTAGCCTTACCAACTCTGTGGCAACTTAGTAAAGCTTAAAGTTACCAGATTGCAAATTAAGAAAAAAAAAGTTTCCTTCCCATATATGTAATTAAAATACTGGTCACAAATAGACTCCAAAAACCAACACATATATAAAGAAAATGATCAATAACGAATGCTGTTACAAATTTGCCTTTATATAAAGTAAAATATAATGTGTAACAGTGTCTATTATATAGAAATCAAGTGCCATGTATATGCAGATATTCATTTATATGAAAATCACACTATATTGAATGTGATATGATACTTGGTTCTCTTTGGGCCCAGACTCTGAACCCACCTTGCTTGGCTGTTTTGGCTTTGGTTTAATACTGATGAAGACATCGAGCTGTTCCATCAGCTGAGCAATGAACTGTGGATCGACTTCAATTTCTTCCTTCATATCAAACATCAGCACAAGGGGGAGACAACCCTAGAAAATGCCACAGTGGAAAGTGTGGGCGGTAAAACACTGTTTGTTTATACATCAAATAATTGAGCATGCCTACAGATAACACAACACTTTATAGATTTAAAGAATAAGAGTCCCTTTGCTGTCCACTAGAAACTATCAGGCTGTTAATCAGCTCTATTCCAATACAAAATAAAAAGATTAATTAAAAAAGAATAAACCAAAGTGTCAAAGCTAAATTATATACCTTCACATAGCTTAGAAGGCTGGCGTGGAAATAATATTGAGGGGTAGAAACTATCTTCTGGATGATGGAAATAAGTGTCTTGTGTTTCTCTTTCTGGTCATGAATTTTTTTTTTACCTACTCTCTACCTTGGAAAAATTCTTCCATTCTCTGACTTCAGCTTTGTTGGTGGTGCCAGAAACCATATTCTCAACTACATGAAGGGTAGTAATCTTGTGGTCTGGCTCAAAGACTTACAATGGAGGCTTTTCACTGTCTCCTGAATGAAATCTAAACATATATCAGCATTTTAAAATCTCCACATTTCCACCCAGCTTTGCTTGTGCAGTCACAGGTCTCTCTGTGTATGTCTGCCCCTTCTCCAAACTACACCAACCTATGGACAGTCTTTGCAACAGATTCTGTTCCTCGGTATCTTAACTCATCACAAGGCTTCTTTACCAACCCAAGTCCTACTTCTCCTTTGATGCAGCTCAAACCTTACCTCCTTCCTGGAGGAAACTGCTACTATCAGCCTTTCCTGTCACTGTCTCACTCTTCAGCATAGCAGCATTTAGCAGTTGTACTTTTTCTCTGATTCTTTCTTTCTGGCTCCTCATCTACTGAGTATAGGAACTACATCCCACATTTTTTGTGATGTACAGATTGATGGGTTTGTACATAAGTATTGGAAGAAGTTACTGTCAAACATAACAGAATTAAAAAGAAATCACCATGTTCCATTTCTCTTCTGGATAAGAGATGTTTATAAGGATGCTGCTATAAAAAATGGTGATACTACTTAAAATTTAAGTTAAAGCCTTTTAATTTCTCTCTCAATCTTTCAGTATTGTGCTGTAATAATAATATGTCTCATTGCATACCTGTATTTTTGTCAGGTATGAGCACAGTATGAATATGAATTCATAACAGTGCTGATCGCTTGAAAATTTCACTGAACTCAGTATCTAAAGAACTTGAAAAGTGTGAAAAAAGAAAGTATGAAGAGTAATCATAATAATCTTTGGATACAAATATGCTGTCTAACTAGCAGTATACTAAAAGTAGCCTAAGTAAGCTTAGCTAAAAAAAAAAAATCATTCACAATGAAATTAATTTCGTAAAATAATGTATCATAATTCTTAGTGATTATAACAAGTTTTCATCTGTCAGAGGAATGGAATCAACAATACACATCTGGATTTTCTGAAGGTTTCTCAAAAACAGATTCTGCAAGTTAATAACAGTAAAGGTCATGTCTGAAGCTTATGGACTCAAATGTCACTAAAGGTCTAGCCAGAATGGAGAATATAATGGTATTTTTTAATAAGAATACATGGTATGTCAGTTCATTTTGTTAATATGTATCAACCTACACACTGGGTTTTTAATGAATATAGGAAGGATAAGGTTGAATAGTATAAACTGAAAGCAGTAAATTATGTAACTTATTTTCTTTCAATTCATGACACTCAAATTCACGGCTCAAATACTATAGCATTTTTAAAAGGGTATGAAAGATTTATGAAATGTTCAAATGTTTCATGCTACCAAAATTTATTATCTTTGAGGGTAGGGTAAAATTTTTAATTTATTAATTTTTAGTTGCTCTGTTTAAACAGTGGGTTTTTTTTGTCAAACACAAACTAATGCTAAATGTCAAATAACAATAACCACCTTCCACAAAATATAGCCGATTATTTCCACGTAACCTCTTCAGTTGTTTAAATTTATAAAAACAAATACTGCAAGAGAATTACCCACAAAATGAAATTAAATCTGGGAGGCACCATGTACCTTATTCTTTTACTTTCTTTTACCAAGAAACTTCCTTATTAAACCAGAATTCCAAAGTGCTTCCATAAATACCACATTGCTACAGCATGTGCAGCAACATACACTGTACCCAGAGATGTTAAAAAAAACCTGTACCATTAATTTCAGTAAACCTACCATGAGATACTGCCTTGCAAGACAGACAGACTCAATGGTGCCCTGGAGGTAGACGGTGGATTTCTTTTGTGGATTACTGGGATCGGGAAAGTGGATCTGAGCACCCGTTCTCTGCATGATATGTTTGATGTTGCTTCCATTTCGACCCATCATAAAGAGATGATGCTGAGCTGCGATATCCAGTTGCGTGCTCACGGGGATAGCGGACGCCAAGCTCCCGGCGAGATGCTCCAACAGCGTGGCCGTTCCTTCCTAGGAGAAAAGGTGGGAGAGAAGCAGTCGCCCGTGACAGCCGTCCACACCGAAGGGAGAGGTTCTACTGCGCTTCTGACAGCTATGGAAAAATTCAACACGTCCTAAAAGCCAGAATGTGGGGCCTTCCTGGTGGCCCAGTGGTTAAGAATCTGCCTTCCAATGCAGGGCATGCAGGTTCAATCCCTGGTCAGGGAACTAAGAGTCCACGTGTCGAGGGGCAACTAAGCCCACGTGCTAGCAACCAGAGAAGCCCACAGGCACAGTGAAGGGTCCCATATGCTACAACTATGACCCAACACAGCCAAATAAATAAACAAATATTTTTTAAATAAATAAATAAAAATGGGAACCAGAATGCAATATGAGAAAAAAAATTCCAGAAAACACATTTGTCTTAAAGTCCTTAAAAATAAAACTCATACAATCTCTGTACCTACAGTGTTTGGAATGACCTACACCACTCACCTTCACAGCGCTGGTGTTATTCTGAGACCCCCGTACTATCACCGTAGCACCATACATTCGGGACCGCTGCTTAAATGACACTGAAATGTTGTACATTTGTGATATGTGCTGGATAGAGGGGGAATTAGGATCAGGCACTGGTTGAAGAATTCCAGCAATTGGCAGTTCAAACATCAGCACCAAAGGAAGCAGCTCCTAAAACGAAATCATAGAACCCAGAGCAGACACTTAGGTCACTGCATAGTTACTGAAAGTGAAAATGTTAGTCTCTCAGTCACGTCTGACTCTTTGCAACCCCAAGGACTGCAGCCTGCCAGGCTCTTCTGTCCATGGAATTCTCCAGGCAAGAATACTGGAGTGGGTAGCCAAGCCCTCCTCCAGGGAATCTTCTTGACCCAGGGATAAAACCCGGGTCTTGTGCATTGCAGGCAGATTCTTTACCTTCTGAGCCACTAGCGAAGCCCATTCATTTAGAGATATGTGTGATTCATTCATTCTCAAGATGGGGTTTTTTCTCAAGATGAAAATTAAATGTGCATTAATTTTTTTAAACACCATCCTTGTAGAGAATGGGGGCAAAAAGAAGCAAATGCAGAAAAATATGGGAAACCCATTGAAAATGTGTTCATTTCCCCAGTACTCCTCAACTCCCTCATCCTGCAACGCAAAATTAGTGCAGCTTACGTTTTCATCAAAATTCCGCTGTAACTCAAAACGCGAAATGGCTGGAAGTCTCCCAGTCCCTACACGGGAGTGTAGTTTTTATAGACAGTAAACAAAAATCTCTAAATTAAATTTGCCTTTATATATTCTTTTAAAATATAGAAGCCACTGGCCCTATACATACACACACACACACACACACACACACATATAAACGATTGGAGAAGGCAATGGCACCCCACTCCAGTACTCTTGCCTGAAAAATCCATGGACAGAGGAGCCTGGTAGGCTGCAGTCCATGGGGTTGCTGAAGGTCAGACACGACTGAGCGACTTCACTTTCACTTTTCACTTTCATGCACTGGAGAAGGAAATGGCAACCCACTCCAGTGTTCTTGCCTGGAGAATCCCCGGGACGGGGGAGCCTGGTAGGCTGCCATCTACGGGGTCACAGAGTCGGACACGACTGAAGCGACTTAGCAGCAGCAGCATATAGATGATTTACTTCATTGTACGGTAGACTAACAACATTGTAAAGCAATCATCCTTCAATAATTTAAGATTTTTTTTAAAAGATAATGCTTTTATTACAGCCATAAGCTTGGGTAGGCTATCTGAAGTTTTTAAATGGAAGGAGACCTCTGCAAAACCTGAGTTTATAACTTGAATTGCCTGTGGCATTTTTCCTCAGGCGTCTTTTTGATCATTTCAAAACCATCAGAGCAACAGAGCCAGGTAAAATTTAGACCATCTCTAAGAAGCATCTTTGAGACATTAAAACAACTTTTGTCACTCTTTCCTACATGTTGAACATATGATCTGGTTATAAATTGATAAATTACAATATTTTTATTGCCTATAATGCCAACATCGCTGACACTGCTTTATAGTACGAAAAGGAATCAATACTTACCCGAATTCTAACTCGGGCAGATTCTACTCCTGCTGGTTGTCCTGCTATAGACACCTGCAAAAGTAAAAAACACAGATTTATTGTTCTTGAATCCACATCCACTTTCTCAGCTGTCTACTCCCTCACTACCCAAAGCGTCATCCAGGATAAAACAGCATCGTACAAGCATCGTCTTTATCTCGGAGTTTGTTAATAATGAAGGATCTCAGGCACCACCCAGACCTACTTAATCAGAATCTGCATTTTAACGGGCGCTGGTGATCCGTGTCAGTTGACCAACATGGTCAACTCCTACCTCCTGGACTTACCTAAAACCTCCCAGCCCACAGGGGGCCTCCCAACCTCTTCCCATTTTCTTGTGTTCACTGCATCTTCCCCCTTTTGTTTAAACTCTTTGCACACGAGATGGGCATCAATGTGCAGTGATACCGCCACCGTATGTTCACAAAGTAACGGACTACTTCCATGCTGGCTGGGAAAAAGCACTGTTGCTCCACCAGCCCCTTCTCAGGATCTTCTAGGCTTTCCTATGATCCAGCAACTGAGGAACTGCTCGTGGCATCAGGGCGAGAGGGTGGGGCTCCAGGACAGCGCTCGCATGGGTCATGCCCACGCCATGTTGTCAGCTAACGGCTGCTCTTGCTTTTCACCATGGCTTTCTGTCTAGTTCCTCGTGTATATACGCCACCGTCACCATCAGTCCCCACAGAGAAAAGACTGTGTCTCAGTCATCTTTGTGGCCAACATAGTTTCCCTGTTGTTTAGTTGCTAAATTGTGTCTAACTCTTTGCGACCTCATGGACTGTAGCCCACCAGGCTCCTCTGTTCATGGGGTTTCCTAGACAAGAATACTGGAGTGGGTTGCCATTTCCTCCTCCAGGGGATCTTCCTAACCCAGGAATCAGATGGACTGGGTCTCCTGCCCTGGCAAGTGTGTTCTCTACCCCTGAGCCACCCAGGTTCTAATATCGTGATTAGAGGAGAGAAAACTTTCAAATAATACAGAGAACACTATCTGTTCTTCAAGTACTGACAGCATTTTGATGTAGACGCATGAGCTCCATTTGTTTCCAAACCCAAGAACTAGGAAAAAAAAAAAAGGAGGGGGGCATAAAAGAGAGACATAATTCAGCCAACGTGAGAAAGTCGGACACTTGCACATCACCACTCAGGTGACCCGGGGTACCTGGAGGAGCACTCGCGTGATGCTGCAGACAGAATCCCAGCTATCAACAGGTGCCCGGACGAGGCGAGCTTTCAGATCCTTTCCTAACTCACATGCCTTCTGAGCCTTTCTGCAAGGACTTCATTTAATGTTGCCATGACAACCTTCCCTCTCTTCTACCAACCATTTAGAGATCAAGAATTTAAGGCCCATCTACAATGCATCTCTTTAAAAATGCTGAGCACTTTCAGTCTCCTTTGAGGGGGACATACAATTCATACTACCTGCCATCTTCACAAGAACTCTTTTGTTCTCATCTCCCCCAAAAGATGCGCATACAGGAAATCCAAGCTTTAATCTGTCCCATAAAATTTCACGTGAAAAGTCCCAGCACCTGGTTGCTTTTTTCTGCTTGATTATTCCTGTTGGAGTCTGGGAAGTGGATGTGGCATCCTGTTTCTTCCATCACCTTTTTAATATTGTTGCCCCCTTTGCCGATTACATGAGAATGTTCTGTGTGTGAGACATCCATCTTCAAGGTGACCCGATTGCTCTACGTGGAAATAACGTATTATTTCTTGATGTACGAAAAAGGAAAGAACAACTCATAAAAAGACACGTTTACCCCAAGGGAACAGGATTAACAAAAAGTGACCCCGTGGAAGTTCTTAGAGATTTCTTAAGATCATCTTGATCTATAAATTTTTCAATTTTACATATGTATCCTTGGCTCATAAAAAATGTTTCATTTAAAGACAAATCTGTCCAAAGAAATAGGAAGATATACTCTTTACCAAGATAATTTTTTTGGACAGTAAGTATTCAAGTCAAATTAGTTACAATTACAAATAAATTACTTTTTTTTCTTTAATAGATATTATTCACGAAAATGAATTCAAGTAACTGAAAAACAGGTAAAAAAATTGCAAGAGTGAATAAATGTATCTTAGTAGAAACACTGAACAATGATAGAAAACTAGAAACAAAAATAAAGCTCAAAACTGAATAAAAAATGATTTACAAACATTTTCACAACTTCTCTATCACTGTATGGCAAACTTTACAAAGTAGGTAAATTATTCTTGCAGGGAGGAAGAAGAGTGAGGAAGAAATCACAAAATATGTATCTCCAGGAGTAAAATGGCTTAAGGAAACCAGCACAGAGTGTAAGATTGACTATATTAAAGGCAAATGTAAAATTTTAAGGCACAATGAACAATTATAGGCACCTGGAACTCATGTATTTAATTTGGGGAAATGCAGTGTTGTAAAATTATAAAGACTAACATGAAACGTTTTCTCATTTATAATATTGATATTGAAATTCTTCAGTCCTTACAAAGTAAAATTAAAAAGTCAAAATACAGCAAGATTTTAAAAAGATCAGTAGTTATACACTTTCTGAATTCTTAAATTTTAAACTTAGATCCATTAAATACTTTGGTTTTTAAACTTAGTTAACCACTAAAAAAAAGAAAAAAAGGTAATCTTTTTTGGATATTGCAAAATTTTTAATAATTATAGGATGAATAATTATTTTCTTAAAAAAGTACAACAGCAACAAAAAGGAACAAACAATAGGGATTAAGAGAAGAGATTAAAAATAATTTCAATGAAATATTAGGTGGCAGAACCTAAGAAGCAGACAGACTGGATTTGAACCCACCTCCCCACTTATCAGCTATGATATCCTATGTAAATTCCCTAATATCTCTTTCCTGAGCTTGTTATGAGGATTAAACAAATTAATATTTGTAAATGATGTAGCTAAGTGCCTGGCATAGAGTAAGTGATTTAGAAGTGTTTATTAAAATAAATTCTCAAAAACAAGTATACATTTTTAAATATTTTCATTTCTCTATTGTCTCTCTCTACACGTACTTGTAGAGAGAGAACATACTAGACAGACTGGCAGACTGCATGCCATCACACACACAGCTATACAGAACATAATTTTGGTTTTCCTCTGACATCATAAAAGCAAATACGCTAAATTCTTGCAGTCATTACTACTTGCTCTATATTAATCAAGGTCAGTGTCTATTTCTGACGATGGCATATACACACATACGCACTTATACAGGAAGACATACACACATATACATGTTATGTACTTAAGTATATACATTGAGAGAGAAAGTATTATTTAATTACCCAACATGAGAGAACCTATGCAAATTTGAAACAGACCTTTACATCCATTGTAGAATCAAGAGCTTATTTTAAAACCCACCATTACTTTCTCCTGGTTTTTCTTCTCCAAATAGTTCTTTCATAACAGCATGAAGTAGCCCCTTGCAGAGACAAGATTCTGACATCTGAGTGTCTTTAACATTCACTTACTTTTGTGTCTAAGACAGACATGATCATTTCCTTGGCTTCCTTAACATCTTCTTTCTTTCCAGAAACCTTAATGTGGGGATCTGTAAGAAATCAAGAACAAAGAGCTCATATGAAACCCCTAAGCTCTGTTTTAAAACTTACGTTACAATATAAGAAAAAATGATTCCATAATACATTTAATATTTGATTCATTCTTGATGTGTTATCACTGTAATAAAAACAGAAATATGTAAAATACTCAAACTGTGCATTTATCTATGCTTTTTTTCCTTCTGAGCACTGGCTAACCTATGTAACTTTAAATTTAATTGCAAAATAAGTATAGCATATAATTATTTTTTAAACAAGTGAGGCGTCTATGTATTCAATTTATTACTTCATCTCTTGGTACATTCCAGCCCCTGTTCTAAAGGCTTAAAAGGCACTGAATCATTCAATCTACACCATGGTTTGCTTCTTTCTTTTTTAAACTACCTGTATTGTAAAGCAATTTCTTTAGTGAATATCCTGCCTATTTTAAATTCCAATGGTGACGTCTCTAAAAATAAAGCATTTTTCAACTAAAAAAGAATCCCACAATGCAGTACCACTTCACAGTACATAGTTAAAATGAAACAGACAATAATAAGTGCTGTAAACCACAGTTTTGTGATTGTCTGCAGAGGAAACGAAGGCACAGAGCAGTTTAGCAACTTGCCCCAGAAAACCATTCAGGGGATGTTTATTATAATCCAGTGTCTTCCAACTCTGAATCCATACTTTAAACTATGTGATCATTTAAGAGATATTCTTATTGGCCAAAGTTGACAGGAAAAAAAAATCTTCATTCAGGAATATTTAATATTTATTCAGAATTAGTACTAAGAAAGTGACTAAGTACATGCTATGTCTGCAGGAAACCACTCATTCATTCAGTAAAGATTTTCTGAACCTCTACTATGCTTCTCCAGCAGCCTCACACTTTCAATGGAGGGGTTCGATCCCTAGTGGTGGAACTAAGAACTTACATGCCACATGCCATGACCAAAAAAAGAAAGCTGTCTGTCCACATGGACCTTACAGATTTGTGCAGGGAGGTAAAAATCAGTCAAATAAATAAATGATCTATTAGATCTAAAGAGCCTCTTCGGAGAAGGCAATGGCACCCCACTCCAGTACTCTTGCCTGGAAAATCCCAAGGACAGAGGAGCCTGGTGGGCTGCAGTCCATGGGGTCGCTACAAGTTGGACACGACTGAGCGACTTCACTTTCACTTTTCACTTTCATGCACTGGGGGCAGGAAATGGCAACCCACTCCAGAATTCTTGCCTGGAGAATCCCAGGGACGGGGGAGCCTGGTGGGCTGCCGTCTATGGGGTCGCACAGAGTCGGACACAACTGAAGCGACTTAGCAGCAGCAGCAGCAGCAAACAGCCTTTGATGAAAGTGAAAGAAAAGAGTGAAAAGGCTGGCTTTCCTCAACATTCAGAAAACTAAGATCATGGTATCTGATCCCATCACTTTATGGCAAATAGATGGAGAAAAAATGAAAACAGTGACAGACTTTATTTTCTTGGTCTCCAAAATCACTGCAGATGGTGTGATGATATTCAAAGACACTTGGTCCTTAGAGGAAAAGCTACGACAAACCTACACAGCATATTAAAAAGCATATTAAAAAGTCTCACTCCGCCTTCATGGTCCAACTCTCACATTTGTAATGACTACTGGAAATATCATAGTTTTGATTAGATGGACTTTTGTTGCCAGAGTGATGACTCTTTATTAATATGCTGTGTAGGTTTGTCATAGCTTTTCTTCAAAGGAGCAAGTGTCTTTGAACATGGCTGCAGTCACCATCCACAGTGATTTTGGGGCCCAAGAAAATGAAGTCTGCCACCGCTTCCATTTTTCCCCCATCTATTTGCCATGAAGTGAGTTCTTCTAAACCAAGATAAACTAGGATAAGCAAAATGACTCACTGTAGATTTTACCAAACTACACGTATTTCCTCATATTGTGATTTAACCCGCCCATCTCCACCTCACAGTCATCAAGGCCATGATTCATCAGCCCAGTTCAGTTCAGTCACTCAGGCAAGTCCAACTCTTTGTGACCCCATGGACTGCATTATGCCAGGCTTCCCTGTCCGTCACCAACTCCTGAAGCTTGCTCAAACTCAGGTCCATCAAAACGGTGACACCAACCAATCATGTCATTCTCTTTCGACCCCTTCTCCTCCTGCCTTCAATCTTTCCCAGCATCAGGATCTTTTTGAATGAGTCAGTTCTTCACATCAGGTGGCCAAAATATTGGAGTTTCAGCTTCAGCAGCAATCCTTCCCATGAATATCCAGGACTGATTTCCTTTAGGATAGACTGCTTGGATCTCCTTGCAGTCCAAGGGACTCTCAAGAGTCTTCTCCAACACCACAGTTCAAAAGCATCAATTCTTCAGCACTCAGCTTTCTTTATAGTTCAACTCTCACATCCATACATGACTACTGGAAAAAACCATAGCTTTGACTAGATGGACCTTTGTCGGCAAAGTACTGTCTCTCCTTTTTAATATGCTATCTAGGTTGGTCATAGCTTTCCTTACAAAGAGCAATCAACTTTTAATTCATGACTGCAGTCAGCATCTGCAGTGATTTTGAAGTCCAAGAAAATAAAGTTTGTCACTATTTCCATTGTTTTCCCATCTATTTGCCATGAAGTGATAGGACCAGATGACATGATCTTAGTTTTTAGAATGTTGAGTTTTAAGCCAGCTTTTTCAACTCTCCTCTTTCTCTTTCATCAGGAGGCTCTTCAGTTCCTCTTCACTTTCTGCCATAGGGGTGGTACCATCTGCATATCTGAGATTACTGATATTTCTCCTGGCAATCTTGATTCCAGATTGTGTTTCATCCAGCCCAGCATTTCTCATGATGTACTCTACATATAAGTTAAATAAGCAGGGTGACAGTATACAGCCTTGATGTACTTCTTTCCTAGTCTGGAACCACTCTGTTCTTCCCTGTCCAGTTCCAACTGTTATTTCTTGACCTGCATATAAACTTCTCCAGAGGCAGGTATGATGGTCTGGTATTCCCATCTCTTTAAGATGGCAATTTTCCACAGTTTTGCTGTGATCTATGCAGTCAAAGGCTTTGGCATAATCAATAAAGCAAAAATAGATGTTTTTATGGAATTCTCTTGCTTTTCTATGATCCAACAGATGTTGGCAATTTGATCTCTTGTTCCGCTGGCATTTCTAATTCCACCTTGAACATATGGAAGTTCATGGTTCACATACTACTGAAGCCTGACTTGGAAAATTTTCAGCATTACTTTGCTAGCATGTGAGACGAGTGCAATTGTGTGGTAGTTTGAACATTCTTTGGCATTGCCTTTCTTTGGGATTGGAATGAAAACTGACCTTTTCCAGTCCTGTGGCCACTGCTGAGTTTTCCAAATTTGCTGACATATTGAGTGCAGCACATTAACAGCATCATCTTTTATGATTTGAAATAGCTCAGTTGGAATTCTATCATCTCCACTAGCTTTCTTTTTAGTGATGATTCTTAAGGCCCACTTGACTTCACATTTCAGGATGCCTGGCTCTAGGCGAGTGATCACACCATCGTGATTATCTGGACCATTAGATCTTTTTAGTATAGTTCTTCTGGGTATTCTTGCCACCTCTTCGTAATATCTTATGCTTCTGTTAGGTCCATACCATTTCCTTTACTGTGACCATCTTTGCATGAAATGTTCCCTTGGTATCTCTAATTTTCATCAAGAGCTCTCTAGTCTTTCCCATTCTATTGTTTTCTTCTATTTCTCTGCATTGATCGCTGAGGAAGGCTTTCTTATCACTCCTTGCTATTCTTTGGAACTGTGCATTCAGATGGGTATATCTTCCTTTTCTCCTTTGCCTTTCACTTCTCTTCTTTTCTCAGTTATTTGTAAGGCCTCCTCAGACAACCATTTTGCCTTTTTGCATTTCTTTTTCTTGGGGATGGTCTTGACCAGTGCCTCCTGTACAGTGTCACAAACCTCCATCCACAGTTCTTCAGTCACTCTATCAGATCTAATCCCTTGAATCTATTTGTTCTTCTACGGTATAATCATAAGGGATTGATTAAGGTCATACTTCAATGGGCTAGTGGTTTTCCCTACTTTCTTCAACTTAAGTCTGAATTTGTCAATAAGGATTTCATGATACGAGCCACAGTCAGCTCCAGGTCTTGTTTCTGCTGATGGTAAAGAGCTTCTCCATCTTTGGCTGCAAAGAATATAATCAATCTGATTTTGGTGTTGACCATCTAATGATGTCCATGTGTAGAGTCTTCTCTTGTGTTACTGGAAGAGGGTGTTTTCTAAGACCAGTGTGTTCTCTTATCAAAACTCTGTTAGCTTTTGCCCTGCAAAAGCTTTTGCCCTTCATTTTGTACTCCAAGGCCAAATTTGCCCGTTGCTCCAGGTATCTCTTACTTTTTACTTTTGCATTCCAGTCCCCTGTGATGAAAAGGACATCTTTTTTGTGTGTTAGCTCTAGAAGGTCTTGTAGGTCTTCATAGAACAGTTCACCTTCAGCTTCTTCAGCATTACTGGTTCTGGCATAGACTTGGATTACTGTGATACTGAATGGTTTGCCTTGGAAACAAACAAAGTTCACTCTGTCATTTTAGAGACTGCACCCAAGTACTGCATTTCGGACTCTTCAGTTGACTATGAGGGCTACTCCATCTCTTCTAAGGGATTCTTGCCCACAGTAGTAGATTTAATGGTCATCTGAATTAATTCACCCATTCCAGTCCATTTAAGTTCACTGATTACTAAAATGTCAATGTTCACTCTTTACATCTCCTGTTTGACCACTTCTAATTTACCTTGATTCATGGACCTAACATTCTAGGTTCCTATGCAATATTGTTCTTTACAGCATTGGACTTTACTTCCATAACCAGTCACATCCACAACTGGGTGTTGTTTTCACCTTGGCTCCGTCTCTTCATTCTTTCTGGAGCTGTTTCTCCACTGATCTCTAGTAGCATACTGGGCACCTACTGACCTGGGGAGTTCATCTTTCAGTGTCCTACGTTTCTGCTTTTTCATACATGTTCATGGGGTTCTCAAGGCAAGAATCCTGAAGTGGTTTGCACTCCCTTCTCCAGTGGACCACCTTTCATCAGAACTCTCCACCGTTACCCGTCCATCTTCGGTGACCCTACACGGCATGGCTCATAGTTTCATTGAGTTTCATGATTCATAAGGTGTGACTGAAGGAGAAGCAGACAGAGAAAGGGAAGGATGGGATGGAGGAGGAAACCATTTTCTAAAGCTCCCCACCCTTAGGACCAGGATGAAGCAATCCTAATCTGCAAGAGTACACAGGGAGCTTCAGAGCCTAGGAATGGATCTAGCCTCCCAGGGAGACCTCCCAGCAGCTGGCCTCAATCTGAATCAGTGCCTACACTCCAGCCCCACACTCTCCCCAGATTGCCTCCTGCTGGCTGCCCTGGGCTCAGGCTCCACTCCTCAGCCTGTTCTCTAATCCCTCCCTCTGACCCACGCCCTATGAAGGGATGTGGTGAAGATTAAAGACCTCAATGTTCATTAAAACTTTCTAAAATGTTTAAGTATCAGGTTCTGACAGAATGTGGTCCACTGGAGAAGGGAATGGCGAACCGCTTCAGTATTCCTGCCTTGAGAACCTCATGAACAGTATGAAAAGGCAAAATGATAGGATACTGAAAGATGAACTCCCCAGGTCGGTAGGTGCCCAATATGCTACTGGAGACCAGTGGAGAAACAGCTCCAGAAAGAATGAAGAGATGGAGCCAAAGCAAAAACAACATCCAGTTGTGGATGGGACTGGTGATAGAAGCAAGGTCCAATGCTGTAAAGAGCAATATTGCATAGGAACCTGGAATGTCAGGTCCATGAATCAAGACAAATTGGAAGTGGTCACAAAGGAGATGGCAAGAGTGAACATCTACATTTTAGGAATCAATAAACTAAAACGGATTGGAATGTGTGAATTTAACTCAGATGACCATTATATCTATACCTGTGGGGAAAAATCCCTTAGAAGAAAAAGAGTAGCCCTCATAGTCAACAAAAGAATCTGATATGAAGTACACGGATGCAGTCTGAAAAATGACAGAATGATCTCCATTCCTCTCCAAGGCAAACCATGCAATATCATGGTAATCCAAGTCTATGCCCCAACCAATAATGCTGAAGAAATTGAAGTTGAACTGTTCTATGAAGACCTATAAGACCTTCTAGAATTAACACCCAAAAAAGATGTCCTTTTCATTATGGGGGACTGGAATGCAAAAGTAGTTAAGTCAAGAAACACCTGGAGTAACAGGCAAATTTGGCCTTGAAGTACAGAACGAAGCAGGGCAAAGGCTAATGGAGTTCTGCCAAGAGAATGCACTGGTCATAGCAAACACCCACTTCAAACAATACAAGAGAAGGCTCTACACATGGACATCACCAGATGCTCAACACGGAAATCAGACTGATTATATTCTTTGCATCCAAAGATGGAGAAGCTCTATACAGTCAGCAAAAACAAAACCAGGAGCTGACTGTGGCTCAGATTATGAACTCCTTATTGCCAAATTCAGACTTAAATTGAAGAAAGTAGGGAAACACTAGACCATTCAGCTATGACCTAATTCAAATCCCTAATGATCATACAGTAGGTGTGAGAAATAGATTTAATGGACTAGATCTGATAGATAGAGTGCCTGATGAACTATGGATGGAGATTCGTGACACTGTACAGGAGACAGGGATCAAGACCATCCCCAAGAAAAAGAGATGCAAAAAAGCAAAATGGCTGTCTGAGGAGGCCTTACAAATAGCTGTGAAAAGAAGAGAAGCCATATTTAGATGGGAAAGATATACCCATCTGAATGCAGAGTTCCAAAGAATAGCAAGGAGAGATAAGAAAGCCTTCCTCAGGGATCAATGCAAAGAATAGAGGAAAACAACAGAATGGTAAAGACTAGAGACCTCTTCAAGAAAATTAGAGATACCAAGGGAACATTTCATGTAAAGATGGGCACAATAAAGGACAGAAATGGTATGGACATAACAGAAGCAGAAGATATTAAGAAGAGGTGGCAAGAATACACAGAAGAACTGTATAAAAAAGATCTTCACCACCCAGATAATCATGATGATGTGATCACTCACCTAGAGCCAGATATCCTGGAATGTGAAGTCAAGTGGGCCTTAGGAAGCATTGCTACTGACAAAGCTAGTGGAGGTGATGGAATTCCAGTTGAGCTATTTCAAATCCTAAAAGATGATGCCATGAAAGTGCTACACTCAATATGCCAGCAAATTTGGAAAACTCAGCAGTGGCCACAGGACTGGAAAAGGTCAGTTTTCATTCCAATCCCAAAGAAAGGCAATGCCAAAGAATGTTCAAACTACCACACAATTGTACTCATCTCACATGCTAGCAAAGTAATGCTGAAAATTCTCCAAGCCAGGCTTCAACAATACATGAACGGTGAACTTCCAGATGTTCAAGCTGGTTTTAGAAAAGGCAGAGGAACCAGAGATCAAATTCCCAACATCTGCTGGATCATCAAAAAAGCAAAAGAGTTCCAGGAAAACATCTACTTCTGCTTTATTGACTATGCCAATGCCTTTGACTGTGTGGATCACAATAAACTGTGGAAAATTCTGAAAGAGATGGGAATACCAGACCACCTGACCTGCCTCTTGCAAAACGTGTCTGCAGGTCAGGAAGCCACAGTTAGAACTAGATATGGAACAACAGACCAGTCCAAATAGGAAAAGACTACATCAAGGCTGTATATTGTCACTCTGCTTATTTAACTTATATTTAGAGTACATCATGAGAAATGCTGGGCTGGATGAAACACAAGCTGGAATAAGACTGCCAGGAGAAATATCAATAACCTCAAGATATGCAGATGCTGCTGCTGCTGCTAAGTCACCTCAGTCATGTCCAACTCTGTGCGACCCCATGGATGGCAGCCCACCAGGCTCCCCCATCCCTGGGATTCTCTAGGCAAGAACACTGGAGTGGGTTGCCGTTTCCTTCTCCAATGCATGAAAGTAAAAAGTGAAAGCGAAGTTGCTCGGTCATGTCCGTCTCTTAGCAACTTCATGGACTGCAGCCTAACAGGCTCCTCTGTCCACGGGATTTTCCAGGCAAGAGTACTGGAGTGGGTTGCCATTGCCCTCTCCGGATATGCAGATGACACCACCCTTATGGCAGAAAGTGAAGGAGAACTAAAGAGCCTCTTGATGAAAGTGAAAGAGGAGAGTGAAAAAGTTGGCTTAAAGCTCAACATTCAGAAAACAAAGATCATGGCATCTGGTCCCATCACTTAATGGCAAATAGATGGAGAAACAGTGGAAACAGTGGCAAACTTTACTTTTTTGGGCTCCAAAATCACTGAAGATGGTGACTGCAGCCATGAAATAAAAAGACACTTACTCCTTGGAAGAAAAATTATGACCAACCTAAACAGCATATTAAAAAGCAGAGACATTACTTTGCCAACAAAGGTCCATCTAGTC
>NW_011494878.1:1330767-1333465 GCF_000754665.1 Bison bison bison | reverse complement strand
GAGTCATGTATGGATGTAAGAGCTGGACTATAAAGAAAGCTGAGTGCTGAAGAATTGACGCTTTTGAACTGTGGTGTTGGAGAAGACTCCTGAGAGTCCTTTGGACTGCAAGGAGATCCAACCAGTCCATCCTAAAGGAGATCAGTCCTGAATGTTCTTTGGTAGGACTGATGTTGAAGCTGAAGCTCCAATTCTTAGGCCACCTGATGGGAAGAGCTGACTCATTTGAAAAGACCCTGATGCTGGGAAAGTTTGAAGGCAGGAGGAGAAGGGGACAACAGAGGATGAGATGGCTGGATGGCATCACCGACTCAATGGACATGAGTTTGAGTGAACTCCAGGAGTTGGTGATGGACAGGAAGACCTGGCGTGCTGCAGTCCATGGGGTTGCAAAGAGTCAGATACAACTGAGCGACTGACCTGAACTGATGTATCAGGTATTTAAGGAGAGGGGCTAAAAAAAAAAGCAGGGCAAAATGTCTGTCCAACCCCTGCAAGCTGGGAGAGCTTCCACACACAGTGTTCTGTCTGCTTGCTCCTGCTTGCGTCCATTCATGCTTCCATCCTAATAGAGACCGTCTTGTCTGTGTAAGACTCTTGCCAACTTCAACACACTTACGTAAAGAAAGTGAAAGTGTCAGTTGCTCAATCATGTCTTCACAATCCCATGGAGTGTAGCCTGCCAGGCTCCTCTGTCCATGGCATCTCCAGGCAAGAATACTGGAGTTGGTTTTCATTTCCATTCTCTTTAATTATTTGTATTATACCCACTAAGACTCCTAGAGGCAATATTTACACAGAGCTGTCTACATTCAAAATCTTGGTCTCAACTCTCTTGAACTTTGGTAGTTTGGTAGGCAGACACTGTGTCATTAGTGTCCCCTAGAAGTGCTCACTGCTACAGTGGAGATTGGAGCCTGGTAAATCTCAAACATGTCTGCTCATCAGACTCACTTTCTAAAACATAGGTTCCGGGTCTCTAGGACCCAGCAGTCAGCATTTTGTTGTTTTACCAAGTGATTCCTTAATCACGCATAGGACACAGCAGATCAAGCCACATAAGACATGCAACGGTAGCCTCTTATGTATCAGCCCAGTATATGTAACATAAAATGCTTCTATAGGAAAAAAAAGTGTATTTTCTTACAAAATAAATTAATAGCATGTATTGAGTGCTATGATAATCTGCAAACCTATTACATTACAGGTTGCATAATCACATTAAAATTCCTATGCATCTGTATAGGGACAGGAAACCTCAGATCCAATTTAAGAAGGAATCTGATTTTCCACCATCTCTGCATCAACAGAACAATAAACAAAATAAAAGGCAAAAAGACTCATTTTTTTAAATGCATACATATTTCCAAGTGAAAGAGCACCATCTAGTGGCCAGAAATATAAATTATCAATGAACACAACAAAGACAATACAATCACCAGTAGCATGGAACTGTCTCCAGGGCTCAAAGCAGCACTCGTTCGGAATATGGTTCTTTAAAAAAAAAAAAATCAAGTCTCTGAAGTACAGAGGAAAAGATGACAAAATTCTGGTTTAGACTGCTAAAGCAGCCAGAGTATCGTAGTTTTCTTTCCCTCTTCGCTCTTGCTTAAAGGCATCTACAGGACGTGAGCTCTTCTTCCAGGTTGAACTTAATGCTCTCATCTCCAAGCCTGAAATACTACTCCTGCTTTCAATGAGTGTTACAGTTACCACTCAAGCTTGGTCCATGTACCACCACAAGGGACTACGGTGTCATTCAGACCCTTTCTGGAAATACTTAATGGAGAGATGAAAAAATCAAAGTATGAACTGTATAAATAAACATAAAAACAAGGAAAAGAACTCTTGGAGGATGGTGGAAAAATAGAAAATAAGTATGTAGTCGCCTCTTCCCCAGAACTAATGGCTTTGTAGGACCACTCTCACTCAGGCATGAAAGTTTGAAGATATTGCTCTAAAAATAAAACTGATTGCTGTGGAATCGACCCGCAAGCTCTCTGGATAGAGGGATTGTTTTAATGGATTTTGTCACTTCCACAGCTGGATCATCAAAAAAACAAGCGAGTTCCAGAAAAACATCTATTTCTGCTTTATTGACTACACCAAAGCCTTTGACTGTGTGGATCACAATAAACTGTGGGAAATTCTGCAAGAGATAGGAATACCAGACCACCTGACCTGCCTCTTCAGAAACCTGTATGCAGGTCAGGAAGCAACAGTTAGAACTGGATATGGAACAACAGACTGGTTCCAAATAGGAAAAGAGTACATCAAGGCTGTATATTGTCACCCTGCTTATTTAACTTATATGCAGAGTACATCATGAGAAATGCTGGGCTGGAAGAAGCACAAGCTGGAATCAAGATTGCCGTGAGAAATATCAATAACCTCAGATATGAAGATGACACCACCCTTATGGCAGAAACTGAAGAAGAACTAAAGAGCTTCTTGATGAAAGTGAAAGAGGAGAGTGAAAAAGTTGACTTAAAGCTCAACTTTCAGAAAACGAAGATCATGGCATCCGGTCCCATCACTTCATGGCAAATAGATGGGGAAACAGTGACTGACTTTAGTTTTCTGGGCTCCAAAATTACTGCAGATGGTGATTGCAGCCATGAAATTAAAAAAAAAGATGCTTACTCCTTGGAAGGAAAGTTATGACCAACCTAGACAGCATATTAAAAAGCAGAGACAT
>NW_011494878.1:1323148-1330667 GCF_000754665.1 Bison bison bison | reverse complement strand
CACGGGTTTGGGTGGACTCCATCATGGCAGTTAGTGATGGACAGGGAGGCCTGGCGTGCTGCGGTTCACAGGGTCGCAAAGAGTAGGACATGACTGAGTGACTGAACTGAACTGAACTGAACTGAACAGTGCCAAAAAAGAAGTAGATTCTCAGCAAACTGTTGTGGAATAGATTGATGGCTCCCCTATTTTGGGGAGATGGCAGAATACAGAGAGGAGATATAAATCTGTGGAAAGAGTCAAAACCTCACAGCCATGATGACCATATGTCTTGCACTTCCCAACATAGTTTTGATTTCAAATATTCTGATCTCAGCACCTCTATAAAAGTACAGAAAACTGTCAAATATTTGTCCATATTTTTGTTCTTTAGATTCCTGCCCCATTAATCTGCTCACAGCTCTCTGGTGTCATCCTATGGAAGAGAGGAAGACTTGACAGTGATCCAACCTTCCATACGGAATATGAAGCTGTACAGACATGGATTTGATATGAGTACATTATATGTGTACCTTGCAAAATAGCCAAACCTCGGGGCAACACAGGTTTTTTATGACTCCATATGGAAATTCATAAGGACTTGGTAAGACAACAAATGTTTTCATAAGAACATGCTAAATACCATATTTTCAGAAACATAAATATTTCAAAGAGTTTGTATGTTTATTTGAGCTTAAGTGATGGATTTAAAAAGATTATCTCTTAGAACTCTGGTGTCTCCCCTCTGGTTTCCCACCCTTGGAAACAGTGCCCATCCTGGAAACATCAGAGGATATTTTACTATCTTTTCTTTTTCTCAAGTTTAAACTTCCTTTCTGTTTCATTCCTATCTCACAGCAAAAATCTACAGAATATGCTCACATCAGCCATTTAACTGTATTTATTCAATATTATGCTGCAGAAAGTAAAGTGCTATTGACACATGATGAACTGAAGCCATTGATGTTTCACCAATGATCTATCTGTAACTACTTTCCTGCTTCCATGGTTTGAGTGCTCTTGAGCGAAACTTCAATCAGAAAAATTCAAAGCAATGCTGTCATTGTCAGCATGCTCTATTGGACAGAAAAAAGACAGATAGAAAATCCTTTGTTTGACTAACCTCAGTCCTCCCACTCACAACACCCCCAAATAAAAACATCATATTAGAACTACATGTCTGTTTATGGGGGAATATTCCATATCATGGCCTAAAATCAGGATGGCTTTTGGTACATTTTTACAAATAAACAGGGCTTCCCTGGTGATCAGAGTGATTAAAGAATCTGCCTGCCAATGCAGGAGACACAAGAGACTCAGGTTCAACCTCTGGGTCAGGAAGATCCCCTGGAGTAGAAAGCAGCAACCACTCTAGTATTCTTGCCTGGAAAACCCCATGGACAGAGGAGCTGGACAGGCTACAGTCCACTGGGTCACAGAGTCAGACACATCTGAGCAACTGATCACATAGAAACAAACAAAATGGTCAACCTGGCCTTAAGCCCATAAGAAGAGAGCACGGGGCAGAATTCACTTTCTCCTGGCTTGGAACTCTTTTCACTTTTATTTTGTGTTCTTCCTAAAAAGTCTTAGCCTTTGAACCTGACTAACCAAGGATGTTGGCTGGGGACAGGTCTGTCAACGCTGTTAGGAGTGGGTGAGTGTTGACAGGCAGAGAATTTCAGCTTCCTCTGAAATTCCCTCAACCACTGGGAATATATCCTCCGTTGGCAAGTAGTTCCAAGTAGTAATGGCCAAATTTTTTATGGAAGGAAAACTTTGGCTCTAGGATAAGAATTTTGCCCAACAGCCAACATACGTCTCAGAAAAATCTCCAGGCATCTCAAGGGCGCTGGTTGACTTGGATCACATTGGGGAGATGCTAGGAAAAGCCAGCAGATGCCACAGCGCAACTATTACGGTTTAAGGTCTTTGACCCTGCCTAGGCTACAGAGTCCCTTCGTGCTGAGAGGAATAGTCATAGATTCTACTGTCATGACGCTAAGTTCTGAATCCCAATTCAGCATAAACAATCTCTGTTATCGTGAAAGGTCATTGAATCTACTGAATCTCTGGAGTGTACTTTCTTCAAAAAAAATAAAGGTGGGGGGGGAGTTTGGTCAGATCATTTATATAATATTTCATAAATCTCAATTTCTTTGGTGTAAAGCAGTACTATCAGATTCTTAAATAAAAATAACCTCAACAAGTTTATTTTCCAATTTTGGGGGATCTCATGATAAGTGGCTCCCACCGAAGATTTGTTGTTGTTGTTACTGTTCAGTCACTATGTCCGACTCTTTGCAACCCAATGGACTGTGGTCCACCAGGGTCATCTGTTCCTTCACTCTCTCCCAGAGTTTGCTCAGATTCATGTCCACTGAGTCAATGATGCTATTGAACCATCTCATCCTCTGCCATCCCCTTCTCCTTTTGCCTTCGATCACACCAAAGATACCACCATCTAAAATGTTTCCAAGAAGCAGAAGATACCGGAGGGAAACACAAGTGTGTCTGAAATTGTGTTCCGCCTCTGAGTGGAAGAAGATTCGGCCCCCAACCTTGCTGACAGACTCACAAGTGGCTTCAGAGATGGCAGCTCAGGCTGGCCTTCTGTGCCGTATACTCTGGGAATGTGGAATCGTGTCACAGTAGATGAAATTCAGTGCTCACCTCACTGTCATCTCCTGCAGATGGAGCTTGTAAGCGTAAAACATGTGCAGTGACAAGCCCAGAGGGATTGGGATTCCACCTCGCACCCTACTGAGCTATGTCACTATTCACAGCTAGAAACCATCCATGTCTGCTATTCTGATCACTTTTCCTTTAGGCTGCAAAGTGGGTTTGCTGATCAGCAAAAGTAGATTAAACTTACGGTCAACTGGCCATAGCTCGTGTATTTCTGTGAAACTAAAGAGTTCCCTGTAACTTCCTGAGAAACAGACTTTCCTTTTTAGGGGGGGAAAAAAGTGTGATATGGGTCAAATACATACCAGTATCACCTTTTTAAAGTAAAGATATATATTTTATCCAGAGAGAAAACCTCATCCAACCTGACTGGGAATAACTTGAAAAGAATGAAACAGAGTAACAGGAAATCGATACACTTGAAGCTTATTCTGTAGCCAGTGATACTCCAGATTCTTTCAAGGAATGCTCTTTGACAACAAGAATTCCAATAAATTGAGTTAGAATTAAAATAAAAGGGCAAGAAGTATATTTGGACAGGGGTAGAAGAGTCCAAGCTGTAAGTATTTAAGTATTTAAGGCAAACTGTTGTTGAACTAACAGTCGGATAGTATAACTGGGATCAAGAAAAACAAATTCACCTGTAAGTATTTCCTAAACAACTATGCTGCTTAGGGTAAGGCATAAGCGCATGCTTATTTATTTTAAAACAAACAACAAAAATAACTGGGCTTCCCTAGGGGCTCGGTGGTAGAGAATCCACCAGTCAATGCAGGAAACACAGGTTCTATGCCTGATTCAGGAGGATCCCGTATGCTGAGGGGCAACTTAGTCCATGCACCACAACTGCTGAGCCACAGAGCCACAGCTACTGAAGCCCACGTGCCCGAAGGCCCGTGCTCTGCAACAGAGAAGCCACTGCGGTGAGAAGCCCTCATGCCACAACCAGAGAAAAAGCTTGGGCAGCCACCAAGACCCAGCACAGCCAAAAATAAAAATAAACGTCTAAAAAAAGATTAATCTCCTTACTAGTCAACTAGAAGAGAACAGGGCTGGATACTGAGATGTGAAAAACCAAATGTATTTTAAATTCAAAGACCTAATTTTCAGAAGAATAAAAGGTCTGCACTGTTACCTACAATCAATTTACATACCATGATGCCCCTAGATAACTTCCTATCAAAATTCCATTCGGAAGAATTAAAGTATACGCAACAGAGAAATGGGATTCTTGACTTGACAGTGGCATGAATGACACAAGCAAATCAAAAGACGAGAGAGGACAGCAAGCTCCTCAAGACATTTTCAGTTCAACTGTTTGGCAATGACTGGAATGAGGTGTCCTACCCTCTTTGGTGATGAACACTTCAGGCAAGTTCCTGCTGAATGCAAGGAAAGGGTGAATTCACATCCCAGGATGGAGCATATGGACTCTTTATCAAGTTGGTAGGAAAGAGCTATCAGCTTGAGAAAATCCAAAGCTAGCTAGAAGATATAAAAGAGCTTTTGCTGACGGAATACCAGCATTTCCAACAAAATCAGCAATAAAAGAGTTCCAAATCCACTGATAATATGCTGTGATAATTGTTCTCTTCTGATGTTTCAGCTTTGGGAGGAAATAAGGCATAAGAGATGAAGGAGGTCAATCAGGCACATATTTCTTTTCTGTTAAGATTCCTATGTGCCTTATCACAGCTATTTATTTAATCAGAAACAGTTTTAGGAACTCAGCAAAAAGCTAGAAATAATCTCAGAGAAAAACAACAAAATGCAAAAAGCATAAAGCAAACTTGAGGCATAAGATGAGAAAATCAAGAACAGATGTACTTAAGGAGTGTGAGAATTGAGAAAAGGTTAATGACTTTATTTTATAAACCGCCTTATCTTATGCAGTATAAACTCAACTCCATGCATAACTGCAGGGTTGCCGTTCAGGTGGGGTGGCGGCGAGGAAAAAATCAAAAGCACAAAAGAAATGGGACACGGAGGGTGAAAAAAAGAAAGTTAAAAACACCAAGCCTAACGCAATTAGTTTCTTGAAGCCTTTTGGTATCTGAGGCTCTACACTTCAGAAATACGAGGATTCTGAGAAGAGAGACGCAAGGAAACAAAATGCCAGGAGGAGATCTGGAACCTTCTGAATGGTTTATATTGGGTTGGCCAGAAAGTTCACTCAGGTTTTTCCGTTACCTCTTATGGAAAAACCCAAACGACCTTACTGACCAAGCCAGTGCATAACAATTCTACAGCAAGTATGAGCAATGCTAGGTTACTTCAAGAGAGAACGTTCTCATATGTGTGGTCGAGAAAGGGACAACACTTGTGACAAAGTGGGGACAAAGCCACGGGGCCTGACAGAATCAGTAACGTGAGGACTCGGGAGGAGGAAGGGCCATGATTTCACAGAAGAGAGCTGGACTGAATGCCTGCACTCTGGAGTGGAACTCAAGTCCCAGCTGATACCAGTGGCCCATCTGAGAGAAGAGGGAGCTTTGAGGAGGAGATGGAGCTTGTGGTGGATAAAGCATCCCCAGGAAACTGTACTGAGATAACAGCAAGTTACGCAAGAATTTCTGGGAGCCACAAGTGACTAATCTTCATTCTCTCTCCAAGGAACATGACTGTTCTCAGTGTACACAGCAGGTCCCAGAGGTATAAACCCTGGTCTAAACCCTGTCATCCCTGGCCAGAGCAGACTGTTCCATCTGACAGCAGCTGGGACCATTCATGCAGAGGCTTAACATGGAGCTGCTGCTTGCAGTCACAGGAAAGCGACCGTGCTCCGAGGAGCTCACACACATTTCATGAGGGAAGGTCCGTAAATGAAGACATGACCTGTCACACCACACACGCGGTCTCTTTGTTTTACTTCTGGCCTACTGAGAGGATAAAAAAAAAAAAAAAAAAACAACTGTGACTTTTGAAGATATTTGAGGCACAATTAAGGGCTTACATAAGAGACAGCAAAACTCTGAGGAGATCAGTTCTAAAAAAAACTTACCAGCTTGAGGCCGGCATTAAAATTCTCCACCTTTCTCATCTTTGTTGTAAGATCTAGTGAGGAAGTTTTACAGAATGCCCTGAAGAGCAGTTAATTAAGGGTCCACATGACTCTGGGGGTTAAAGACTGTTTCAATCTTGTTCATGATCTCAAGAAAGTAATTTTCACAAGAAGTGGAAGTATCTAATACTTGGTAAATGAGCCTAAAAGAAAATTATTCAGAAAAGCCCATCTACCAGTCCTTTCTTCTTCGTCCCACTTTCTACAGGATAACTGAACAGCTGATTGTTAATACTTTTTCTGTGCAGCCACATATATTGAAACCATAGTCATACCCCTGTCTCCAACTCAGTATCACTCTGTATACTGTTCATTTCTCTCATACTTTATTAGTAACTGTTTTGACCAAGAGTGTCAATCTCTCAGTCCTAAGAGATTCATATCTTCTGGAGGAATACATTATTTCGATTATCAAATAACTTTAAAATGACTATCATTCTTAATAAAAGAGGTCCAACAGTTTCTAAATCAGGATTCACTGAATATTTATCCAAAGGTAATACTCCTGCATAAATATCTTAAATAATGAAAAAGTTCAGAGTTCAGTACTTTAAAACTGGCTTGCCTTTGAGAGCACGAATATAGGGCTTCTCACCAAAGGTCACAGGAAATAAATATCACTGATAAAGGTGATCAACCTGTCCTATTTTTATTAATAAGAAATTTTATCTTCTTAAATAAATTTGTATCTATACAAAGAGCTCCTCTAGACCAAGGGGGATAAAACCACTAATTGTCACACTGCAAATATTGGGAAAAGGCATGAATAAATAATTTAATAGAAAAATAGCCAATAAATGTATAAACACAAATAAAATTTGACCTTACTAAATAATATTTTATTTATAAAATTGGGAACAATTTTTTTAAATTATACAGCTAACAAGGATTTAGTTAGACAAACTAATATACTCTTGATGGAAATAAAGATTGGTGTGAAGTGCCTGAGAGGAATTTGGAAATATTAACAAACACTCATAATACCATAATTTCATTTTAAACATACATGTATATTCAGTGGAATAAAAATGGAAACTACATATCAATAGTGATTACTTCTAAGTAATAGGGTTGGTTACAGGTCATTTTTATGCTTCAAGATTTTTTTGTATTTTCTATTAGTAAAAAAAAAACATGCATTTATAATGTGGAAAAAAATACTCATACCTTAAAAGAAGGTTATCTGTATCAGGAAAATCTGAAATCAGCTTGCTCCAATTAGATCCTTATACTTTAAGACATTAAAAGGTATTTAAGTCAGAGCTCCCTGTTTTCCAAACACAACGTTTCACAAGAATTCTCTTAAAAATTGAGACCTTTAAAAATGTTAATGACAACCATGCTTTCTCAATTAGAAAAGTCCCTTCTTTCCCCTTTACAGGCCTTTTGCCAGGCATTTTCTGAACGTCACCTCTTCTTATTGGTTGTGCCATGACCCTTAATATTTTATCAGCATACTCTGGCTCTTAATGCAGACTTCCCCAATGAGACTAGAGTGAGCCTATGATGACGGGGTAACTGAAGTTGAAATACGCAGCTGGAACAGGGTCCAAATAGTTGGCAAAGGCCATATGTTTATACCCCCACTAACGAAACACGGAATTCTTTCAAACAATTATGGCCACATCTCTCTTTTTCTTCAGCAGTTGTTTCCAAAATAAATGGAATTTATTCCAGTTCTAGTAGTGGGAGTATGCTGCTGCTAAGTCACATCAGTCTCGTCTGACTCTGTGCGACCCCATAGACCGCAGCCCACCAGGCTCCCCCGTCCCTGGGATTCTCCAGGAGATG